>NW_024581081.1:3660686-3898977 GCF_017639235.1 Corvus kubaryi
CCCGCCCCGTCCCCGCGGCGCTCTCGCCGCCCATTGGCCGCGGCGGCCCCGCCCCCCGCGCGCGCCCGGCCCGGGGAGACGGTCGCGGGCAGGGGGAAAAGCAGGGGGCCGTAAAGCAACGCGGCGGGAGGAGGGGGGGAAAGCGTCGCAAAGCGCGGCGGGGAGGGGTCGCCGTGGGCCGAGCCGCCGGCGTTCCTCCGCAGCCCGCGGGGCAGCGTCGCGCGGGGGCTCCCCGAGCCGCGATTGGCTGCGGGGCGGCAGCAGGTGGCTTCCCATTGGGCGCGCCGCCCCTCGCGGGACGGGGCCCCGCCCCCAGCGGCGCGAGTGGGGCGTGAGGAGGGGCTCGGTTAGAGCGGGGGGGCGGCAGAGCGCGGGGAGGGACTGAGCGGGGAGGTCATGGAGTCTCCCTGTCTGGAAACATTCCAAACCCATCTGGACGCGTCCCTGTGTCACCTGCTCTGGGTGACCCTGCCTTGGCAGGGGAGCTGGACTCGATGATTTCAAGAGGTCCCTTTCAAGCCCAGCTATCCTGTGATTCTGTGATAATTACTTCAGTAATTTTAATTGGAATGGTCTCAGATCCCATCTTTCACCAGCACTTTCTATTTCATACCTGAGCAGAGGTTAGTTACGTAGAAGGGAAGATAAACTCTCACCTTGCTAATACTATCTAGAAAATATGGGCCATACAAACAAATTCTTTTATCTTTGCTCAGTGCACTAGAGATAGTGAAAATGGATGTTTATCTCCCCTGCTTTTCAAAGACTTGCAGCCTCAGTTTTTACAGTCCAGAGCGGGGCTGAGAGTGCAGCCTGGGGCACTGCTACGCTCTACAAGAAGCCCTGGACACCATGGCTGCTTTGTTTCCTTCTGTTTCCCTCTTCCCTGCAGGATCTCAGGTTAAAAAAAAAACCAAACAAAAAACTAAAAAAAAAAACAACCTGCCAAAAACAGAAACAAAACAAAAACAACCAAAAAACCCCCACAAAAAACCACAGAACACACACACCAAACCCAACCCCCTCAAAAACTGTACAAAAAAGCCCCAACAGAAAACCTCTCTTCACCCTTCTCACCCACATTACTTGCTTAAGAGGGCAGCAGGTTTGAGGAAAAGCACTGGCTAATCTCTCCTTCTTCTATATATATTCAGCATATGATCTGACACCCCACAACAAAGCCCCGCTTTGCTGTGTGAGTGGAAGAATTTTAATCCCCTTGGTATATTGCATTTTAAAAGCCAAAATGTAGCCCACCATATTTCTATGGACTACTTAGACTCCAATTTAAAAGCAGCAATGTGAATCTAAATGAGGTCTCAAGGAATCATTTATTCCAGTTGATTTGACATGCACTGACAGAAGGAAGGTCTGTGGAAATCAGTTCTGTATGTTCAAACAAAATTCTGATGTGATTCCACATATCTTAGATGGCCAGGCTCAGTCCTTAATATTACAACTACAGTTATAGAACTAATTTTTAGCCGTACATTGCAAGGCTAAAAATGTAGTCTTATTCTCCTTTACTGAAAATTTGTAAATTTTTTTTCTTAACTCCATGTAGGGAGAAAAAAAAATAATGTGTCTTCATTGGGAACATTGTTCTTTCGTCTTTCTTCCTGGAGTAAACAAGTTCTTTTAACCTTTTCTCACAGGCTGTGCCTATTACATTTCTTAACCTTTTGCCTACTCCATTTGTGTTTACAGCTTTCTTAAGGCATAGCCAAGAGTCACCATGTCTCACTCAAAGCCTTACCAGCAGTGCAGTACTCTTCTCTCATTTTGAGAGTGTCTCACTGTTTGTTTTTTTTTTTTTAAATAGTTAATGGAAAAATCATTAACCTGAAACGTGTCCAGAAGAAAGCAGTCCCACATGACAGGCTCTACCAGTTACACAACAAAACCAGCTAGCAAGGATTTGCTTTTGTTCTGTATGTATTCATAGTGCTTTTATTTGCATACGGTTTTTAGGCTTTTTGTAAGGATATCAAAAACCATACAAAAGATCCCCTTAATGTATCCATAGCTTTTCTTTTCCCCCTTTCAGCCTGTTCAACAGAAAAATTAGATTGGATTTGATATGAGTTTCTCTTGACAAGTTCATGTTAGGTGTACTTTTGAGCATGTCATTCCCTGAGTGAACATTAGCTGGTAGTTCAGTAAATTATTGTAGCAGGTTTTTCTTCATGGTGTTATTTGGTTTGGTTTAGTTTGTTTTTTTTAATGTCAGAATTAGGCCATTTGACTTACAATTTGCTGAGTTTTTGTGAACCCTTTCTCTTCAGACATGTTCTCTTCTCCAGTGCAGGACTGCTCTGTCCTTCCATGACCTGGAGAAAAATCACTGATCATCTCAAACTGATCATGTCAAATTGCTTCTGTGAGGGCCTGGTGGACTTCAGAGCAAGTTTCATTAGGTTTTGCCACACATTTTTTTTCTAAAATATATTCCACCTGTTTTTTTCCTAGTCTGAACTATGCTTCTTTCTATTTTTTTCATGCTAAATTCATACCTATTTTGGGTTATTATTACCACACTTCTGCTTTTATCTGTCATGGACTCTTTCTGCATTATTTAATGACTGCAACTGCCTTTGTCTTATTGTAATTTCTAATGCTTTTATCAAACTCCTTTAATTGTCTTTTTTGTCCCATGATAGTTGAAACTGATTTCATAGCTTAACATTTCTGATTCTGTTATCTGCAAGCTGACACCATTTCTTTATTTTCATCTACTCATATGTCCTTTTGGCTATTTACTTGTTCCCTTTTGATTTTTAGGTCATTGTGTGAATAAGACAAGCCGTGTATGTCCAAGGGTGGCTCCCATGTCTCTTCTAATCAGAACAAGTAAGTGTAGCTTGGTTTGGTTTTCAAACAGACAGGTCCCATGCAATCTTTTATCCCTTAGATTATCTTCACAAATACCCTGCCTGCCACTTCCTGGAATTTCTTCCTGACATTCTCATTGCTTTCTTTTGTTTCTCATTAGCCTTGTACTTCTGACCTTTGCAAGGAGATACTTCTGAAGTCTGTTAGGCTCTCCAGTTATTCTTCTTATTTTTCCTCAGCCTTTGGCCAGGTCACTACATTTTTAGCTTGCTTACTGACTTTTGTTGCTTTTGGTCATTAAGCTACAGCTTTTCCTCACTGGATTTGAAAGCTGGTGTGCCTGAATTCCCTCCCAGGTTTTTAGCTGATGGACTCTATGGTTGTCCAGCCGTTACTCTACATGGAATACTCTAATAACAGAGGCTTTCTGTAGACAGCAGTTCTGCAGCTCATCATCCCTTGCTGCCAGCACATGTCTGTGCTCACAGCCTGTGGCTGGGGGTATGGAGGAGAGCATTCCTGGATGGAGCATTGTTGGCTCCACAAGTCTTCAGTGCTAGCACACCCAGGGATGGTGTTTTTGCCCACAAGAACACATACATAAGGTAGCCAGGGCTGGATGAGCTTTAATAATTTTTGGTAGTATCTTAAGTTTTGCCCTCTGTGAGGAGGTGAGCTGTTGGATGATTGGTCTGTTAAGCAAATGAATACTGTGTCTCCCTCAGAAGAGAGTCTCCATATCCCATTCCCCATTTCCGGGTGTGGGGGTGGCAGGGGCACTCCTCCTAGCTGCAGGAGACATATGGCTCTTCCTGTTCTCCTCATCCTAGAACTGCATCTCAGGAATTAGTACTTCTTGACCTCAGTGAATGCAGATCCAGCTGCTGAGTAAAGCAGCCTGCAATATTTCTCCTTTTCAGGCATCTCCTGTCTTCCTCTTGACATGCCTTTGCAGGCACATGCATGGTGGCATGTGGGAAAGAGGAGTGTTCTACCTGCCTGGCAATAATGGACATTGCAGAGCAATCTACTAATGCTATGCAGTAGTTAAGCTTGACAATAAAATCAGCCCTAAAGGATGTATCTGATGCAATTCTTAACAAATATCTCTGGGGCAAAACAGTGGTGCCCTTTCCCATCTGTGAAAAGAATTGCAAAAAGCCACTATTTGGAATGTTGCTTGACAGACAAGGGAACAACGATTAAACAAGTTGTTCAAGAACCTGTGACTTCAGGACTGAAGGAGTTAATACTTCCCTGCTGTGGTAGCTCCAAAGTTGCAGAAAAACATAAAGGAAAGATACATTGCTTGGACAGTCTTCCTAGACCTTGTAACGAAATACCTGTTCATTAAAGTGGGCAGAAATCACCTGGTAGGTAGACAAGATTGACTAGAGCCACTATGACATTTAATCAGGTGCAATCTCAAACTGAGCCAAGCGGGAGCACAGCTTGATGTGACACTTGCATTTGTCTTTGCATCTTTGATTACGGGTACATTATCGCTACATGCTGGCATGAGCAGTTTTATTCCAAGTGGAGTACACAGCAGTAACTGAGTAGAGTGAACACCTGAGAATGCCAAGAGGGGAGTCTGTGTTATAGAAATAATGAATAACGTCTGTAAAATGCATGCTCAGTGCTGACATGTTTGTGAAGGCATCCTAATAGAAATAAGACTTCAGTATTAGTCTAAAGAAAACTGAAATAAATGCTTAACAACTAAATAACTCAAGAAGAAGCTATACCTCATTTTAAAAAACAGTTCTTGAAATTCAGAAATCCTTAGTGCTGAAAAATACGGTTACAGCTTCTAGAGATAAGAGTTCTCACTGTGACTGACGGTGGAGCACACTATTGCACAAAATCAGCATATATCATTTGAGAGATCCACAGTTTCTGTGTAAAACCTGATCAAGTGGGATAAATTAGTACATTATGGAGCTAGAGGCATTTCATCATCTGCAGTTCCAGTAGGATCTGGAGTAGGACCAAACAGCAAAACAAAACATACATTTCCAGCTGAGGCCTTGCAAATAACACAATGGTGTAATTACAAAACTACTAGGAAAAGACCCTGCTCTATGAATGGCCAAAAGAACACTATGATGTAGGCATTGCAATGGACCGAGTCAAGAAGTGAAAAGTAGAAAAGATGCAGGACAGATCTGGAAAAAAAATTCTATCGCCAAGACATAACTATTGGCAAATTAGCTGTTATTGTGGTTAACAATGATTGTAGGCAAGCCAAGCAACGGCTGGGCAGCCGGAACTACAGCAAGGGTGCTACCTGTAACAGTGGAAAATGAAAGTATAAAGTCAGCATAGAAGACAAGCATTTCAGGCAGTTGTTGCAATTATCACTGCTTTCCCCTGCCTTACATGCAAAAAGGCCTGTCTGTCATCATTAGATTACAGTTGGGTGGGGCTGAACACTTGAAGCTTTTATTAGCATAGTTATTCCTGTTATTATAAACTGTCGGTAGAAACCACACAAGCTCTAGGCTCTGGTCTGTATCACGTGTGCGTAGAAAACAGCTAGTCCTGTGCTGTGAAAAGCTGAACAGACAAGGGGAAATTGAACAGACAAGGCGAAGCAAAGTACAGCAGTCTGGCAGAGAGGCAGCTGGGTTTGTAGTGAAGCTGTTCTTTTTCTTGGTGCCTGAGAAGCAGCCTGGGGGCCGCTGCTCAAGGGTGGGGCAGCTCCTCACTGCTGAGCTGACTGCCAGCATTAAACCTTGTGTGAGGGGTGGGAAAAACCCCAAACCAACCCCAAACAAACAAAAAAATACTCCAAACAGTATCTTCCCCTGCTTAAACTTACAGTACAACTGTTCTTAAGGGCAGAGAATTTTTTTCCTAGAAGTCAACCAGCTGTAGATAAAGGAGGCACCCTGCATGAGTACAGCAGAGCTTTCAGGCAGCTGGAGGATGGGGCCTTTATATGATGAGACTGCTTTGAGTCCTCAATTAGTCACACATGGTAAAAGAGACAGATAAAATTGAAGCTGAAATTTCTTAAGCCAGCTTCCTGCTGAAATATGTGTAATAGTGATGGCTATATTGATATGTGTTTTACTGTCAAGAAGACTGATACTAAGTGTTTTAAAGTAATTTTCTGGGCTGAAGTTCATCTTGCAATTTACTCATATATAATATTGCTTCAAATTAAATAATTATAGATTATATTTTTAAACATAAAGCTATATTTCTAGGGTTATTTAGAAGAAATTAGGTTTTAAACATGGGGGAAAAAACTAATTAATGGGTTTATTCACAAGTTATTTATACTTGCAATTGGTAATGTGGATACAGGTACTGGGCTACATATTCAATAAATGGACCTTTAAAACTGTATTTGTTTTTTAACTTATAAAATTCGCTTTTCCTAAGTAAAGAAGTTGTTACAATAAATGGCCATTTCTAATAGTCATGTGTATACTTCCCTGTGAGAAGAAGCACCAAACTGTTGTTTCTAGTACCACACCACTGCATTACTGGTATCCCTGAAGCAATTGTGGAAGATTATCTTGTGTTTGGGAAGGAAGGGATGAGGCTTGCTTATTCAGTCAGGTGCACTCTGTACTTTATACTGCCAAATCAGGTCAGCTGGGGTAAGAGAGCCTTTTTGTGTAAAACTGCCTTGAAAATTCACATCCTTTACTCAGCTGGGGAAACTTCTGTTAAGAGTTAAATGACATAATCACTTCATTTCTGTAATTATCGTGTCCAGAGGAGCAGAATGGGAGGGCTGGTGATGCTTGCTCTGCAGGCTATACCTCCTAGCAGGTGTCAAACCACGCTGCAAAGCAGAGTTGGTTTCCTCATCCTGGAAAACATGCCTTGGGAATAAATCCAACAGCATTCAAAAAAAAAACAAAAACAAAAAACCAAACCAAACCAAACCAAAAAAAACCCCCAAAAAACCAATGTAGAAATACTCTTCTGTTCTATTTTTAAAAACTACTTCCAGTTTCTGAGTTCTGAGGAAGGACTATCAATGATGTGACATGAGCTTCTCAAGTAAGTTGTGAGGAGATTTGCTTTCTCCAGTACTGCCTAGCAAAGTGTGTTCTGGAACACTTGTGCTTCATGAAAAGCGTTAGACACTGATTTTCTCCCAAGCTTTGTATGTCCTTTTTAAAGTGCTTTAACCAATACAAACATCCCACTGATTATAAGGAAAAGGGTAAAGTCAGAGTTCTGACTGATGGCAGAAAGCGAGGTGTCAAAGTTGATAGACACTGGTAAGTAATGACAGTCATTTTAGTTATGTAATCTTTTCCTCAGGACTCATGGGTCTTTATTGAGCTGTATCTAGTATAAATGTAGTAGAACATGATAAAAAATACAGGTTTCTGGCATGGTTTGCCACTAATAAATTCACTGACCTTATGCTCTTTCCTGGTACCTTCGTTCTCCTCAGCCTAAAAAACCTAAGGGAGGCTGGAGGATGGCCAGGAGCAGGGGATAATTCCTGATAGAAAAGTACAGTTCTGTGCTTTTCTCCTCTTTCAGCCCTTCCCCAGTTAAAGAACAACCACGTAAACTACTGCCACTGGAAAACTTTGAACATAAATATTGGTAGACTTATTCTAGGGAAAAAAAAAAAGTAGATTATTACATTTGAGACAGAAATGCATGATTACACCAGGGCTCACTTCAGTCTAATTACAGTATCCTAGTTAGTGTTAAACTTAGGGTCAGTTTTTGTCTCGATGGACTGAGATTTCTCTCGCTCACTGGAGAAATGCAAGAGCAAGATGGTATCTAAGATGTCCCTGACTTACTAGAGGAAGCCAAAGGTCTTTGAATTGGTGATGTGTATCCAGATAGGGACCCTGAAATCACCTTTGGCCTATTTCTTTAACTAAAAGAAAAGGGGGAAATTTCAGTAGGCTACAGTGTATAAACAAACCACAAGCATACACGATGAGTAACTTGAAGGTAAACATGCCAAAGTCCTTTCCAAAGCTACTGGGATCAAAGTGAAATATACAATAGGTCATAGTGGATTTCTACAGTCATTCAGGACTTGACACAGAGACATTTAGGTTTGCAGAAGGCCTAACAGGCAAAAAAAAAAGATTAAATATTCAATTGAAGAATGGATGCATTTTACTCATGTACCCAAATGTGTATGTGCCAAATTGAGTTGGGTGGTTACAGACAACCTCCAAACTATGCACACTGGATCTTTTCTTATTAGAAAGATTTGAAATGTTTTGTCCCACAGACATCTGAGTTAATCTTTATATGGGTATTGATCTTTCCAATAAACATTAATATTAGCTGGTGATGCTACAGCTTCCGTTCACAAGGACTATCTTGTTTTTTACAAGAGATATCTTGTTTTTCACACCAAAGGCCTTATAAATTAAATATTATATCCAAAAGCTACTGATCCTGGGCACCTGGGCTGGACAGTAGTGTCTGCCCTGCACACAGGGGGAGTGTTAGCCCTTACACAGTGGAAGCCAAACCTTTCACAAGTGGCAGGAAGCTCAACAAAACCAAACCAAAAAGATACGTGGAGTAGATCAATGCCCTTACTGTGACCCCCCTCTGTGACTTTGGGGTTGCTTTCTTGCTCAGAAAGTCCCTCTTGAAGGCTGTGCAGAAGTACATTTTTATAACCTGCTGAAACCAGTTCCTTCTCTTCTCTGAAAGCTCAGGAGGAGGCAGTGGGAGCAGACATCAAGTGGAAGGAAACGCTGTGATCCCAGTGCTTGCTAAGGATGCTGCAGATCAGAGCAGCGAACCCCATCAGCTCCTTCCTTAGGCTGGTGTTGGTCAAACCCACACAACCACCTCCTGGGAGCATGATGCAAGCTTCCAGCAGTGTAGGCTTATTTAATGTTCTTTGGACCAAAAGAGGGACTGTCACTTTGCAGGAGGGTGCCCTGACGGAGGTTGCTATGCAGCACTTCCATACTGAGTGGCTGCTCTGCACAAATTTCTGCCACATCATTCCTCAAGAAGGCTGCTACAGCAGTGTTTGTCAGAGATGGAAAAAGCCTCACTAGATGTAATCCTTAGTGTTTAGGTTTACCTAAAATAGTTCTTCTGGGAATTGCTAATATTCACCATCTTGAAGCTGAGGAGTGGGGTAGTGTTTTCCCTTGAGAACCAACTTCTTCAACAGTTGCTATGCATTATTAGGAACAGCATTTACACTTGTTATTTGATAACTTATTTCCCTTCTTCCTTCCTTCATTTTTTTAACCTTTTTTTTTTCCTTAACCTCCAGGTTGCTGTGATTAGAATTTTGCAGCCTCTCTCTCTCAGTGTACATCTCATAGATGTCAGAAGCTGCATAGAGCCAGTCAGTTCATTAGTCGCCACTCAGCTCTAGGCCTTGGTAATGTAAAAATTCAAGATTTTGTGGTCTAATTTTCACTTTCTTTTAAAAGCTTAGTTATAATTGGAGATCTTATTTGAGATTAAAGCCTTATTTATCTCTTTGTTCGCAAAGGTTTCACTCATGTTTGACATCTATTTCTTTAAGGCCCTCCTGTGGTTCACAGGATTAGCGTGCTATTAATGCTATAGTAATTTATTTGGATTTTAAGGCAGTGAGTTTTTTATTATGTTTGGGGAACACCATTTGCCTGGTCTTGTTACAGGTTTTACCGATATTGCACCAACTATGTGGAAGAGGTTGTTCTAAAACAACATTTATAGGTAGTCATAAGCATCACAAAATTTCAGAGTGATATTCTATATTGTCAAAAGACAGAAAATATTCTCCACGTGTACCATAGTAAAGATACAGATTTAAACAGAGAAAGTTGATTGTTCCAGTTGTTTGTGGCTTAAAAATCTTTGAATTAATCTTTGGAGTTCATCCATCAGTCCTGATCTACTCATTCACTGCCAACTGCTCGTGCTAGGGTGATATGAATGCATGTCATATTTGAGGCCCAGAGAGACCATCACAGCATTTAAAATAGATTTCCAGATTACTGCAGGCCTTTGAAGTCATCCACTTGCTTCTGCACTAATCTTTTGTCTGTTAAGGGATACTACTAAAAGTGACACAAAGGGAATCACAAAATCCTTTTCTCTTTTGATGTTTTATTCCAACGAATAACAGCCTCGCTTTTGAAACTACAGTTACCTTATTTCCATTCTGCGGCTGCATGAATTTTGCACTCAGAAATTTGCCTGGTTTTGTGCTCCAGTCTGTCTCTCTGTGCTTCTAGAACATGTGATTTTTCTGCCTGTGAAGATTCTTGTAGACATTAATCAAGTCACCTCTCAGCCATCTGCAAGCTAAGCTGAACAGATCAGGGTCTTTAATAATCTCCATGGCAGGCATTTTGGGGTTTTTTTGTCCCTGCATCTGAACTCTGGATCATTTAAATATATTAAAGTTATATTAGTTGGTGCCATTTTAAAAATGACACTTGTGGCCTGAATGGTGGGGTTTGCATGGTATTTTCTTACCGTTAACATATACTGCCTAATCTCTTCTTCCACTTTCCTTTAGAAGCCAGGGATGAAGCTTCCAGTTACAATGGTGAGGTATTTTTTTTAATTCTTACAGATTGATTTTTAAGAGAATCAAGTGCTTGTTGATGATATGACTGAGAAGACTGGCATTTAAGCATAAGATAGGGCAAATTGCAATGGATCTTCCCCAGTTAGGCATTATATTTAATGAAACATGACCTGAAGAAAGATTCTGTGACTAAGGGAGTCATTCAGCCTGTCTTAGGCTGAGGTTCTAGGTGTTGACTGCATCACAATGAGGGTATTTTTGACTGAATGGTTATTAAACAGTAGAAAAATACACCGAGTTTAAAGGTCATTGAACAATGATTTTTGAATGTGTTGGTGGACATAATAATATACAACACACCCTATTTCAAAGACAAACACTGTACTTTTCCTAATAGACCATATCATGGTACAAGAACATGAAGTCACTTGGGAGACTTCTTGGAACTGGAAATTGTGCAAGTTGTGTGCATGTTGGATATGTGACATGAGCTTCTCATAAAGCTGCTGTCATTCCTGGGCTTGGGAGAGGAATAACAATTTGCATCCGAATTCCAGAATAAATAATCCTCACTTTTGCTTAACTGAATAAGCATTTCTTTTGGCTGGGCCAAAGGCATGCCTACATCTCAGCTGGATATTCCACTTTATTCCCACCCATCAACACATGAAGGAGCATGTTTCTCATTCCTGGACAAAATCTGTACCTGCATGTATTAGTCCACAGATCCAAAGACTGCAGCCCTGTAACTGATGTGCAGCGCTACTCAACAGTGTAACTGATGGCAGCAGGCTGGTGGTTGAAGTGAGACCAGATAGGAAAAAGTCAGCACTGCCAAGAGTTTCTAAAAGCTGATGGGTCACTCTTGTCACTGCTCTGAAGTGAAGGGCAGGTTGTTTCTGTTCTCTGTGTTTAAGCCCCATTGTAACAGCAGATGTTCCTAAAGGGTAAGTTGTTTTAGTACCGACAGGTGAAATAAAGAAATGGATGAGTAAAGCAAATAACTGATTATAACAGAATTTACAATAGAGACAAGAGCCCAGACAGTAATGTGACAATTAGAAAGTCTGGGTAAATGCACTAGAAATCACTGAATCTTCCTTTGCATGCCTTAGCAAGGAGACTATCATTAAAATCGAAGCTGCAAAGTTCTACAGTAGGGAAAGTGTTACACTTTACAGCTGCAGATGTTTTTACTGGTGACCACAGACCCTGAAGGACAGGAAGAATCAATTAGGCAGGAGAGTGCCAAGCCAAAACAATGCACAGGCTTACCACAGATGGTGAGTCACCAGCCTCTTAATAAACTAATTTCCTTGACAAAAAATGGAATTGATCTCAGGCCAGCTTTGGTTGTTTAGAAAACAACCAAAGAGCTCCTGTCCATCTAGATGAATGGACAGATAATCCTTTCTTCCATCTTGTCTCCAGAGAGTCGGAGTATGGCATCTTTAACAGTCAATTCACTAAAGTTATCTGTGAGTAACCTGAAAAGCTGGACATAGCCTAAAATCCTTGTCTTCAGCTCTTCTTCACAGCTTTTAATGCAAAATCTTTGCTTCTTGTGATCTTCAGACATTAGCTGTTATTGTTACTGCCTCTTGTTTGCCTTGCTGTAGTGTCCGAGATGCTCAAGCCAGCAGCTGTGCTGCCCTTGAACATGATGTTATTCAGGCATATAACAGGACTATCTGAGCCCCAGGACAATTCTCATGGTATCTCCTTGTGGGATAAGGAAAGGGAGTGAAGCAAACTGGGATGAGATAAAGGAGGGGAAAGATACAAGAAAGAAATGAATGCTGACTAAAGAGCAAAATTACAAGTCGGAGGGGAGTTGTGGGCTACTGTTTTGAGTTTTTTAAAATTTTAAACAAATGCATACCTCTCCATACAGGGGGGAAAAAAGCATGGTTACTTTCTCATTAAGTGCAGAGGTTTAACATGGTTGTCAATGCAGATTTCCTAAAAGGACTGTGTCTTGATCAGGCACTTGAGTATATTGTAGAAAGCCTTTCTCTCAGACATCTCATTTATTCATTTTCTAGCACTGGAGGCAAAGACTTCATCTACCTGCCCAGGGCCTGGTGTGACCCATGGCTTCCTAACCAGGTCCTCTGAAAAGTTAATATATCTTCAACAGTGGCTGAACTTGGCTCATTCCTGATCATGGTCGTATTACAAGAGGAATTAGAAGAGGGAATGGAAGAGAAAGCCTGGATTTGTTGTTTTTTGGGTTTTTTTCTCTTCAGTTTTCCTGTTTGGATGTTCTTGGTTATGATTATGGTCCTCCAGAGAAGTCTCCTTTTTTAACCACTGGGCCTATAAAGACAGGTGTACTGGACTCACTGGCCTGCCCACCAGAAGAGGCTATAAAACCCACATGACGGACCTGTGGGGCAGAAAATTGGTAAGAGGAAGGTGGAATAGCTCATGGTAGGTGCTGGGGGACAGAGGAAGAGGATGGGGAGGGACATGCATGTCCCAATGATTGAGGATTATGAGGACTAAAGGAGCAGGAATTTTCTTTCATGAACAGAGAAAAGAAAGGAAGGACAGAAGTGGGAGTAGGACAGGAGCAGCTGGTAGGAGAAAAGAGAGACTGCCTACAGTCAGAGCAGAAATCCTACTAATAACATTCCTGAAGTCCAAGTTTGCTTGGTTATGCTTGCTTGGACCTAAATCACATGCTGTTTCTCCGTATCTGGTGCCACATGCTGTTCCTGCAGGGAACCTGAGCCAGACTCACCACCTTTGTTATACTGCCAGGTCTGATGACAATCCAGACATGAACACTGGTGTAACTGTGTGCAGGCTCAGATGTGGTAATGCAAGGAAAGCAGAACCAATCCCTCAAAGTAGGAGGGGTTGATTTTGCTTTTGTGGTCACTAGTAAGTCCAGCAAGCAGAAAAGGCTATGCAGGCTGCTTGCCAGCAACTAGCAGTTTCCAGAGGAATGGTACCTTGGAAGATCTCAAGGGGGCAAGGGAAATTCATGCTAAGGCAGCTTGTGTGAAAGTACTCATTTGTCTGGCACTGAAATCCTAAATTTGTCTAGTGGGTGAACTGTCTGACTGATGGGCGTTTAAGACTTACTTGTTGCTTCCCAAAGCAGAGGTTTGAGTATTGAGGCTGCACAAAGATAACAGTTCCAGGTATAATTTGAATAGTAACTGTGTGCTTTTAATGTGACCAACATATGGCATTCAAACATGACCAGTACTTGGGGACTGGAAATGAATTACGCAAAAACAAGCAGGATCCTTTTCGTTTTTCTTTTCTTTTTATTTCTTTATAAAGAAAGGAAAGGATGGGCATGCCAAACCAAAATGGCAGAACACAGACAAAGGTGAGCACTGAGGCCTCTCCTTGGGGGCCATCCACAATAAACTCTTGCCTTGGTAGGGTACAGCTCCCCATCCCTCCTGCCAGGAGGAATCCAGCATGCAGCCAGCCCTTCAGCACAATCACAGCTCTTTGAAGTTAGTTTGCACAGTTTCACAATACCGTCAGCCCACATCATGGTGGGACAGCAGCAGCTGAGGCCAGCAACATTAGCAGCAGCAACATGGGATACAGTGCACTGAAAAAAGGGAGCAAAGAGCTTGTTTGCAAACGATTGTAGGTAACAATATAGAAAGTCAGATCATCATTCTGCTATAAAAATATTACACTTCATAAAACCATGTACTATAAAAAAAATCTATTCAGAAACGCTGGTAAACATAACAAGTATCTGTACACTGGCTGCCCTTTTCATACAGGAAACATAAAAAGCGTGAGCCTCAGAAATCATCATTTTGTAAACATGAATATGGAGCCTGTAAACAAAGTGCTAGATCATGGTTCATATTTTGTCAAATTAACTTAATACTACCAAGTAAATCCCTTACACACATCATCACCTAATGGCCAGACTCCACTACTGTGACAGGAAAGAGGACTTGACTCCAAGCTCTCCCACTAGAGTCATTGAAGGTGCATATGGATTCAGGAATTAACACAGGAGCGAAGGCAGCAAGATATGGCTCTGAATAGCAAATCAGAAACAATCTTTTAGCAACTGGTTTTCATTTTCTGCACTTCAAATGCGTATTTCCAGTCTCTCCTTTCAAAATTTGCCTTTATCAAAGAGGGTGTGCATTTTCCTCATTTTCCTTTCAGGCTACAGCATCTCTGAAAAATATGTCCGTAACATCCATTTAGGAGACATAATGGAGTACAAGTTGACTCTGTAACTATGTATACCAAAGCAAGAAGCAGTGGTTGAACAGTTCAACACTGAACATCGTGGTTTTCACAACAGAGGATGACAAAAAGGGCCAAATTCTTATTTTTAGACTCTAAACTTCCAGCTGCAAAATATTTTCACGTACAAGCCTTGTGATGACCTGAATGATCAGATGCTGGCTGACATACATGTGTTGTCACCTAGCTGCATCTGGAAATGCAAGGTCTAGGTTCACAAAAATCTATGAAGAGAGTTTAGCTAAAATTTGGCTCTAAGACTTACTGTAACTTTATTTACTCTGTAACATTTTTGTTCTGCATAGGCTTCAATCCACCCTTCATCTGAATACTATGAGTTTTAATTCTGTACACACTGAGAACCTACTTTTAACTTCACTTCATCTTCTGAGTTTAAATTCTCATGTTTTTGCTGACTTTCAGAATAGGAGAGGGTGCGCAATTGTTGGATGTGTCTGCTGTGGACAGACATGGAAGGAGGAGTGTGGGACTGTGTTCAGACAGGAATTGAGGTACCAGAAGCAGATTAGCTGCAGTATTTTCAGGCAACACAAGATTTCAGGATCAGGGTCAGCTAGGAGGTAAGAATATACACTTCTAAAGGAAAATGATGCATACCTCAAAAGAGAAAAGAAAAATGGGCTTGTACATTTTATTTTTTTTTAAATAAACTATACTAAAGCATCTTACTAACATTATTTTAGGCCTTTTATTTTAATGTAAGGAATATCTGAAGGGTTGTGTCTCTTGCCTGTCTTTTAGGATTCAGATATGGAAACCTGGAGCTTATGTGGCTTTTGCTTAAAAGTGTCATCTCTGGATGTTCAACAAGAGAACTTTGCTTATAAATATTTGCTTTGGCATTTCTGATACACACATCCTAAGAGAAGGCTTCAAAACACCTGACTGAAAATAATTTTCCAGTGAAAGCTACGATATATTTTCTGCTATAGGAATCTGCTGTATTTTCTGTGTTTGACTGCCTTACTCCTAGTGATCGAGAAAGCTGTAGCATGCCTCAAAATCAAGAATTTCCTCTGTAAAAATGGATGATTTAAAAACAAACCCTGGGGGTTTTCTACCATTCTTATTAAGTTATCGGTAGCAAAAATATATGCAGTTAACATTATTTCCCCACGACATGCCATCTGTGGCCCTTCTGGTTACAGGGAGTTTATATGAACTTTTGGCCGATTTTCAGTAACCTGGACTTGTCCCACTCTCCATGCACAGGGCTTGGCACTGGGAACCTGCTGCTGGACAAACATCACATCATTTATAGGCCTGACTCTGAGCCACAGCTGGGCTCTGCTCAGCCTAACTCAGAGACAGAGGGACAGAGGGGACACTGAACTTGTAGCCACTCCAGTGTGTTGACAGCACTGTTGGCTAAACTGATTCTGTTGCCCTCCAGCTGTCTCCAGCCATTTGTTCTGACGCACAAACATTTACTTTGCCCCATGGTGACCTGGCTAAGGGAGGTGGGAAAGGACAGATGAGCAGCTGAAATCAAGAGAAAGTGACTGCCTGCCGTTTTTAGTGTCAGCACCTGCATATGCTGGGGTAAGTTCAGCAGACCAACAGCATGAGAAACCTTTGTGCCATCTATGGCCTAGTGGATGTTCCAAACCCTGTCATAATTCCTATCACAGACACACAGCAATTGCATACTTGACCAAGGTTTGGATGCATCTGGAGGTACCAAAGCTGGGTACAAGTTGCTAGAGAGAGCTGAAAGAGTCTGGCTGAAAAGAGAGCCCAGTATTATATCCAGGGTTAGATGAAGCACAGGGACACACAATCTGTATTTTGTAAGAGTGTGACATGTGATGTCATGACATCATGTCACACAAGATGTGCTTCACTCAGCTCTCTGTGCTTGGACTATCCCCAGCATCCTGAGCTCTCAGGGAGCTGAAGAAGATTATTTTGTGGAGAAACAAACCAGAATCTATTCTCATATAGACTTCTTTTTCAAATGTAAAGATTAATTACAGTGTGTCTGTGTCACTTGTCATTTGCTGAAATAGTTAGGCTTTATAAATGCTATCTGCTGTTAAAACTTGCTTAGAAAAAATTAAACAGATTTTAAACAAGGGAAAATTCATGAGGGGCTGGGGCAGTGGTCAGCCCTCCCTTCCAGCAGCATCTCCCACACCTCTGCAATGTACACAAGCTGTGGTGCTGTGTAGGAACTGGGGTAACACTTCCCATGATATTCTTCTTCAGAGCCCTTTTCTTCAGAGTTCTGGAGCTGCAGAGGCGGGGTCCAGCTCTGCAACATGTGGGGAAATGCCTCCTCCCTGCTGGGCAGACACTTCTCTACTGAGCTGAACAACAAAACCTGCACAGATATGGTCCTGTGCAACCTGCTCTAAGTGAACCTTCTTTAGCAGGGGGGCTGGACTAGATGGGTTCCAGAGGTCCCTTCCAACCCTAACCATTCTGTGACTGATTTTGAAGTGGGTCTCTGGATGAGCTGACTATGTCTGTGACAGGTACACTGTGGTATGTCTTGGACAATCATTGCATTGTGCAGCCTGATGGTTAAGAATGTAACTATAATATTTGTAATAGCCTAAGGCACTAGGTCACTTTATGGATCAAAAACTTGCAAGATGGTATGTTCTAATTCAAAGAGATTTTTAGACATTCAGGAGTTAAACATAACATTTAGTAAAAGTCTCTTAAGGTTATATAAAGAGAAAGAGAGAAGCTAAGCCTTTTTCTATTTTCTCCTAGAAAAAAAAGTGCTATTGCTGAGCTATACCATGGCCAGGAGTCTAGAAAGGAGATGCTGGTCTAAAAGCAGCCATTGCAGTAATTAGGCCACAGCCTAGCATCCTCTCCTGGATCCAGCTGGGCCAGGGGAAGTGGTGGGTGCTATGAGTCTGAAATAATGACTGCCAGTGGCATATTCCTCCCTTTCTGCCTCCCTTGGATTTGCTGATGGAGGCTCTTGTATTTCAGTCCAAGTGAGCTGGGACAGTGGAAATGGTTTAATTTGGTTCACTTGACTGGAACAGATCAGAAAACCCTCAGAAGGGCACTTCCCATGGCAAGACTGCAGAGGAGAGACTGATCTGCCTTTGGAAGTGCACAGGATGCACATCTGGGACAGAGGGGAGCCTGAATGGCACAATTTCCTCCATGGATGGGCACAGCCTTTTTTTCTACACCCAGAGTAATCACTAACAATATCAATGACAGATTTCAAAGAACACTGCAGACAAAACTTTCAAGGCTATCACCTCAGCCGCTGACTACAATTCTGTCCCTATTTTGTGCGTGTATTTACATATAGACACATATGCGCACACATCTGGATGCACTGGCAACAAAACCTTAATAAACAAAGCCCACTATATATATGTAAGCCTATAGTTATTTATAGGCTTATAAAGTAATTAATAGCATTAAGATGTATGAGTCTGTATGTGTCTCTATGATAATAGCTGGTGGATCAGGAAAAGGTAAGTCAGGAAGAGATTAAAACCATTAAACTTTGGGAAGAGCAACATCCTGTAAGCTTGGCCTAAAATAATATTCAGTTGGGGAAAAATGCTCAAAGAATTAAGACTGACTATATCTAGAGGGAATTAGACTTTTTCCAGTGGTTGTGAGAGAAAGCAAACTGAACCAATACAAGATGACCAGGAAATCTCAGAGGGAGACAAAAACTGTACATAATACTTGCAACACTTTTTCTGCCCATATACAATACAATACAATTACTCTGACCACTAAAAATACATTTTGTTAAAACAGCACATAGCAGCTCGGACCCCACAAAATCCAGCCTTCCTTCCAGGTTGCCCTTTGCATCCTTATGCCCACCTTGCCTTCTTCCAGGACAGAAGTGACTTCAAGAGAACCAAGGCCTGGCCAGAGCTATTCTGCACCAGCCAGGATATCCCTGTCAGTGGATATCCTCGCAGCGTGCTGTTAGCAGAAACACGCGAGACTTAACTTCTAACAAGCAGAAAATTCTAAAGGCAGCAAAGCTTAGCCAGAGGAGAGAATATGGGCTGCTGTGTGCACAACCATGAACACCCACCTGCACGTTTACACTCATCGGTCCCAGCTGATTCAGCCTCTGTGTGAAGTTTCACAGCATTGTTTATTTTAGAAAAGAGAAGGGCTTCAAGGAGAGCTGCTTTGCAGTGATTCTCTGTGCACAGCACATAAACTTGAACATTAAATATAAGTTTAAATTATTAAGAATAAATTTAAATTTAAAAATAGACTAATGCAAACAAACAAACTTCAGTCAACATTGAATCAGAGCTACTTTTAGGAAGAATATTACTATAGCAAATGAAACCCCTTGGACACTCTGAGGCAGTGACCTGGTAATTCCAGTTCAGCACCAAGATGCACAAACTACCCAGCAAGCAAAAATTACCATGTCTAGCATATGAAGCTCCATGTTCACATTTTTCTTTTTTTTTTCCCCTGTCACAACAGAAAAAAGCCAACACAGCACAGTAGATTTTCCCACGAAGCATCTGAGGTGACAAAATTCACTCAGAAAATAAAAATTAACAAAAGCAGTACAAAGAAGAATCCTGGTCAGCTTGTGACCACCATAAGCCAAGATGGGTAAGAAAAAGAATAAAAAAATAGTTCACATCCAGCACCACAAACCTTGCTTGCTTTCTTTGAAACCAGGGAATGAGAAAAAAGTCCATTTTGCAGAGATCATTTCAACAAAAGTTTTCTTTCCCTGGACCTGGAAAATCCAGGTATTAGGGCACAGAATTTTTGTTTTATATGTATATAAATACACATGTACATATTCATATAAGTATAAAAGCAGAGCATCCTCCCATTTCTCCTCATAATTTATTATTATTAAAGCTTGTAACAGAGTTGGCTGAACTCTTCAGAAGTGGGTACTCTCTGCACACACATGGCATGGGGAATTTAGCTCTGCTAGAGCAGAACACCCAGGCAGGGACATGAAATGTTGGGTGATGGAGGCAGATTTGGGTGAACAGCCAGGGGAGGGCAGGGAGCAGTGACTGGAAATGGCCTCTCTTGCTCCAAGATGGCACTCTGGCCTGCCAGAACTGCTCTCAGTGAGCAGACTGGGTGATGGTGTGGGAGGATGGCTGCATCAACCCACTAGGCTCCTGGGCAGCCCAGCCACCCACTGTCTTCTGCACCAGTCACTGAAGAGGGACTGTCCCCTGTTTTGAGAGAGTCCCAGTTTGCCCCCCAGCAACTTGTACACTAGTTGCCTTTGGGTAGTTTTGCCTACTGTCCTCAAAGCCACTCACACCTTTCCCTGCCTCTTGTTTGGTTCCCCAGCCCCCTCACCTAGTCCTCCCAGACCTGCTTGCTGGCCAAGACCAGACACATTTCTCTTGCCTGATCCACATGCTCCTACTCACACTGCTTTACATGAATGCCTTCCCACAGTCTCATAAGACCCATTCTTTTCCTCAGAAGACCAGGTTCTCAGAGGTTTTCTGCTCTCTGAGACTTTTGAGCAAGTCAGAGCTGGTGGCACACTCTCCTCGAGAGATGCTAGCTTCATTCCAGAGAAGGCAGGGGCAAAGTGCAAAATATTCCTCAAAAATAGAAGGTATTTCCACCACCAGCAGCTCTCTCTCCCTCATGCTGTATAGCACTTGTTTCAAATAAGGTATTATTCATGTGTCTCTGCAGCCTTCACTCTTCCTGGGGTGAGTGGAGATCAGTAGATGTCTACTGGTGACCAGCCAAGTCACTTCATCATCACACATGCTGGAACAGCATTCAAACCCAACTGCGTTCTTTGTAGCAAAAAGTGCTTTTCTTGAGAAACAAAATGAAAACTGTTCCCATGGAACATCTTACAGACTCAAAAATAGATTTCCTAGGGTGGGAAGGATGGAGCTCACCTATTTTGTTTGGCTTTATCTCAGTAAAGAAACAGAGCTACCGGCAAAACTGGCACATCTTTGTGAAGTTGTTAAACTCAGGACCCTGGCTGGAATGTAACAAAAAAGATGTGGTGAATGAGAACTTTGCCATACGTGGGCTTCTGCTAGTTCTGGCAATTTCATGTGCAGGTTGTTCAAAAAAGTTCTGCTAGCCAAGTGAAGATTAATTTCTCAAATAATAAGCTGTGGGTTTTCAAGGAGGCCTTTTGGGGGTACTGCTACAATCTGGTAGAGGTAAGTCTTTTCATGCCTCGCCGCTGA
This sequence comes from Corvus kubaryi, assembly GCF_017639235.1. Taxonomy (NCBI): domain Eukaryota; kingdom Metazoa; phylum Chordata; class Aves; order Passeriformes; family Corvidae; genus Corvus; species Corvus kubaryi. Next base: position 3,681,459 of record NW_024581081.1, read on the forward strand.
GCCAGATTGGAGGACAATACAGGCTCCAGCCTTGGTGCCTGAGGTGCTCGGTTTAAAGCAAAGTAAGTGGCTGCCATTGCACCCTGGAAAATAGAGAAGGAGAAAACTTTGAGCTGAAATTCAGTTCTTTGATGCTTTTCCCTTCCCCTATTCAGTCTCCTGCAAAAACTGTCATTCATGCACAATTTCCATGAAATTATACCATTTAGGCTGGCAGACAGCCAGAGTGTCTCAGATTCAAAGTGGTGAAGAGCAGTATGTACCACCAGATTATTACAATGCCGCCTGAAGTTAAAAATACTGAGCAGGTTTCAGTCAAAAATCTTTGCTCTTAATACAGTGCCATATTAAATTTAGCTGTTGTGGCAAATAATCTTCCCAACTCCTCTATCACTTTCCAGACTATTTACACAAATGACAGCTCATTCTGCAAGGAAGGAAGAGGGAAGGGTGTAGGAGGTACCTTCACCAGGTGAACATCCTGTCTGCTGAGTTGGTTTTGAGACAGGTACTCCCTGTTCACTATCCATGGATGTCTCAGGACTTGGACTGCTGTGAGGCGCTGATGAGGGTCTACATGAAGCATCTTAGACACAATGTCCTGGGTTGAAAAGGAAGAAAACAGTACAAGGGAAAAAGTAATTAATAGCAGGGCTGGTTTTACTAAGATCTTCCTGTTGGCAGTATCACAGTTAGCATGTCCAATGGAGAGATACACTTGAGACAGGCTTTATATTCTGTAAGTGTCAGGTCTTATCTTCAAAACTTTCAAGTGTAATGTTCAACTCTCAGCTCATAATCCAGTCAAAACATAATGTGGAGGGTATTCATCTGATCGAATGAGTGTTATTTACTGATGACCTTGTAGGAGTGATGAATACCTAGGGAGAGGATGCCATCTGGAGGCATCTCCTCGATGACCTGGAAGCATGCTTACAAGAGGAACTTAGAATAGAAACCTAACACTCAGGTAACTAAAGTTCAGTTAGGTTAGTTCTACAGCATCTAAACATTTTAATTTCAAAACTGGACAGCTGATAAAAAAATCCACTGTGAGGCTCCTAGGTTCTGGTAGCAAGATTAATATGTCAGTAGGATTGCTTGCAGTTTTGTGGTGGAATGTATCAGTGTTACTCCACTGGATAGTAACATTTGCTAAAAATGAAATCTCTTGCAAGAATCTTTAAATCCTGTCAAAGCTTCTGATTAATGCTGGGCAACTGGAAGCTTGCAAATTTCCTGCCCATTTACCTGGTCACAGACTAGTGCACAGCTTCATGCCTAAAGATCTCAGCACCAGATGATTTTTTTCTCCTGGGGTTTCCATGCTTTGTGATTGATGGGCAGCCTAAACTGTGAACTGTACAGGAATTAAAACTGCCTGCTCCTGGCTAACTGAGAAGCAAAGAGGTGATTCATGTATTGACTATACATCTGTGGCATTGACAAACCTACACTTCTTTTAAAAGTGCAGTTGCAGCAAAAAAACCCATTCCATGGTATTTAAATCTCGAGAGAAAATCTGAGAAAGGGTTTCACTGACCTTTGCAGTATCAGATACTGAATCCCAGTTTCCTCCTGTAAGAGCATATTTGCCACTGCCAATCCTGGCCAGAATCTCCTCTGGGGTGTCATCCGGTCCATTTGCAAAAGGAGTGAATCTATTATAAAAAAAAATAAAAAGAGAGAGAAAGAGAAAAAACCTATGTAATTTGCAAGTATGTGATTTCTAGGTTCTAGTATTAACTGCCACTAATTACAACAGGAATTTGGTTCCAGAATGTACCACTGATACTGATGCTTCATTTTCACTCAAACTGTACAGGCTGGTGGTTCCTCATATTGATCTGTAGAGGAAAAGACTGATTCCTTAATTGTTTTTTATATTTTTGTTCCATTACAATTTCTTAGGAATGACATATTCTTTGTAAAAATAGTCAGGTTTTTACCTTAAGTCTGCTTTATTGCCAACACCTTTATTGGCAATACCAGTACCTTGGTAATGGCAAGAAAGGATAAAAATTATGAAGGAGAAAAATTACGATCTGAAACAGAAAAAAAGGAAAAGAAAAGAAGAACCCTTTCTAATCTATTTTGCATTGCTTCATTAACCATAATGTACAAGTCAGTTGGGCAAAAGAAATGACCTGCAATAGGTTACTTCCTTGTCTAGCCAGTCAGAAATGACCAGTAACATGCGCCCAGCTTTACAAAATCAGTGTCACATGCAGAGGGTACACTTTTTGTCTTCAGAAAGTGACAAGAGAAAAGGTTTTTGCAGCTGACTAAAATCTACCAGGCCAAATTTTACTCTGCAATCTTGAACAGCTGTGTAGGTTTAGAAGAAGTAGGTATTTCGGATTTTTATATTTTTCCTTCAATCTTTCTTTTCTGAGAACTTGCCAGAGTGGTTTTTAGATTGTTAGATAGTTGGGTTGGCCACAGCTTCCTATCCCACCCTATTTCTGGTAAAAAATTCAATTCCTCATGTTGTATTTTCTCATTTTCAATAACATTTCAGACTTCATAGCAGTTCAGCCCAAAGAGATCTGTAATGCTATTCCAATCTATAGCCGTCAGGAGGGATGCAGTAGGAGTTAAGGACTAGCAAAAACTCTGAGGTCTGTCACTAGCTCCAGTAACAGGATCCTGGCCTGTGCTCTAGTCCTGGCTGTCTGAGCCCTCTCTGCTCATAGTGATGATAGAAGGAGAAAAAAATTCCTGGATGTAAATACTTGTCAGTTCCTACTAATCTCCTCTAATGAGGAAGAACAAGACCATTCATAAATGCAGTTCTGGCACCAAAAAAAGCATTCCTCAACTGATTTTGTTACTATTATTTTCTCTGATAAGTGCAGGAAAAGTGAAATACAGGTTACTAGCACCTGTCAGTAAATTTAATATCCACTAAGTTGTGCTATTTGTATTTCTGATTCAAATATATCTGGACTTTTTTCTTCTTATTTAATAAAGAAACATTTTCAACCGAACAAATGTAACTGTGGGCAATGTGTTAATTTTAATTTACTGATTCCAGCTGTGTAGCAGTCTAGGGCAGCAGCCAAATAGGAAAAGGTTCTTGGAGATCCTAGCAGACTGGGAGACTTCCCCAGAAAGTCTCAATATATTTCAGGTGACCTTGAACACATTTGTAATGAAGATTAAAACAGATGAGATAGAGACCCCTGGCACCTCTTCTATAATCCACAAGGCAAGAGATGCAAATAACAGAAAGTCAGAGTCCAACTTTTTGTTTTCTATATAAAACCTAGGAATGAATCCAAGCTTCCTGTCACAGCTGAATGATCATGAAGCAGATTAAACAGTTTAGAGAGATCACTGAAAAGCTGCAAACTGCGCTTAGGTGTGATAAATGTGCACCTACTACACTCTGAGAAATGAAATGCAGGGGCCTGATAACTCTAGATTGGGCTTGCACACTTTGTTTCCCAATCATCTCAGCACGTTTTACTCCTATCCTTCACTGCTTATTTCAATCTGTGTCTTTCCCTGCATCTTCCTGTGTTAGTATTTCACTTTAGCCAACACATTGGTAGGGGTATTTTTGCCAAGTACCTCTCAAAAGTTTCTGCTACCTGTTGCTATTCTTGCTGATCTCTTAGTTTACTTTCTGAATCGTGTTTTTCAAATAGCATCTGAAAACTATGTCTGGGTGGGGATTTTTTAGCTTTCAAAGGCGCTCAGACACTTCAATAACAGTATCAAATGAAGAATAATGATGCTGAGGAGAATACATGTATCAGTAGAATGAATTAACATTCTTCCACACATAAGGTGAACGTGATGTGGCTCTTCATACTCCTATGCACCTCTCCCAATGGAAAACTTTCCCACTGCTTAAGTGGTGAGTGAACCCTTTAGGAGTCTAGGTCTCAGTGCATACATGCACTTTCTGTTAAAAACCTAAACAATTTGTCAAGTGTCAAAGCTATTTATGCATTCTAAAAAAAACTTTTTCTAATTCTAGGTCTTGACATCTATTTTCTTGCTTTTAACAACTGAACACACTTCTTAAGGAGGCCAGAATCCTTATCTGTGACTCCTTTCAGGCTTAATCAGTGCTACAGTGCTGAGCCCACTGGAGACTGCTGCTCTAGGAGAACCTCTTCACTCACCCAGCCAACATGGTGTACAGCAGGATCCCCAAGCTCCAAATGTCACAGGCTGCATCATAACCTTGGCGTTTAAGGACCTGTGGGAAGGAAAGAGAGAGATGGAAATAAGTTAATCTGCATTCCTGAATTTTGAGCTTCTGATCTACAAAAAGCACTGATTAGTGGTTGTGTCTGCTGACATTCCCAGGGCTTAGCTGCATATCTGCCTTGAACAGGTGGCTGCCTTGTGATCAAAAACTCCAGTAGTGCTATGGAGCAAGGTGAAGCCCAGGCTGGAAGGATCTGGTTAGTGTTCAAACTCAGCACATCTTTCCCCTTTTCAGTGAGAGAGATGGGTGCAGCCTGGTGGACCTGGGAAGTCTGGGAGCTCCTCTGACCATCGAACATGCAGCAAAGCAGAGCAGTATTTCAGTGTTTTAAAATGCTTCATAGAAATACAAGCTCATTAATACTTTGAAACATATCCTCCTAACATAAAAGTTACCAACAACACCGTGGATGCATCATAGGGCTAAATGACGGTAATAAGCGTTCCAATTGAGCTCAGTTTGGATTTGATGCAGCAAATGGATGCACACTGATGCATATCTAATGTCAGACTAAGGAAGATACATGACAACTGCAAAGAAAGCTAAAAGGCTTCTCTTACTTCTGTGTAAAGAAAAGTGGCCACATTTAGACTGGAATTAACAGATAGCAGGCTAAAACTTGACCCCCTTCTCCTGTGGGGCAAACAAGACCTGTGGTAGTCAGCAGAGATCTGACCAGTAAGTTCAATACCGACACATGGTAAGGTATAGCAGTAAGGGTAATGTCCAGATTTCATTTCTGCTAGTGCACACTAGCAGAAATGCCTGTTTGGGTCAGTGCAGGTCCAAGTGAAAGTGAAGTCACCAACTAAGCTCAGGGACCACCTCCAGATCTTCCCACAAAAGCAAACTGCCCTCTCTTTATTCAGTTCTGTTACACAAGGATAGTTTTGTCCTCTTCAGATAGACTGGTAGATAGATCTTTTTGCAAAGCACATGAGAAAGGAATGTACAAATTCAGCAAGTCTTTCTCTCACCTGCAGCCTTATTACCCAGGAGCGATTTAAGTAGCTGAAGTCTATCACAGAAACTATGAAGTCTATCACCAAACTCTGCTAAGGAAGAACAGTTTGAGAAATTGTTGCCTCGACAGATTTTATAAATGATGAGTGGCAAAGCAACCATCTGCCAGGTGTGCTGCTGAGTGAACATTTGCTACCTGGAAAAAACCCCAACAAACCAAAAAACTCCCACAGCAACAATACCAGGAAAAAGCCATAGTTCCTCCTGTTGACAAAGCTGGCAAAATCATGCTTCTGCCTCTCTCTCCTGTACATAATATATAGGCTTTCTGGCTGATTTATTTATTTCCATTTCTTTAGTTCCTGCATTCATTCTCCCTCTATTAATGTTAGTTTTTATGGGAAAAACTTCTTTGGTATATGACAAACTCAGCTGCTTCTTCCTTCACCTGTGAGACTGAATAGCCAACATTTATCTTTTGTTGTGGTCATTCTCACTGACTTTTGAACATTTACATTTTCACTCCTTCTCTGTTTTCCTTCGATAACCAAGGACAATCAAGCCCAAGGTAAGTGACAGAAAAATGGGGCAGTGATGATACTTAGTGGAGCAGGTTAATAAGCAAGTGGTTACACAACCCCAAAGTGATGGCGAGGTGTCGTTGTGTGTTATCATTCCGTTTGCAGGTGCACTGCTAGATAACAGGGACACTCACTCTGTGCCAGTGCCTAGGGAAAGCTTTGCTGGCAAACACCTTTTTATCAATAGTAACTTCAGCCCACAGATAGCAACAGGACCCAGTGAGTTATCAGTTAGTGTCAATGCTATTTGAAAATGTCTCCGGCAGGTCTGTGTTTTAAAAGAGAACACTGAGCTGATGGGAGAAAGTGTGGGAAACCTTGGCCGAAAAGACTGGCGTTTGATCTGGGCAGGAGATGCTATGGAACAGTAACAGGCATGTGTCTTAGCAACAGATCAATCAGGGAGAGAGCTTTGCAAAAGTTGCAGTGCTGTCCTCCTGTAATGGATGCCAAAAAAATTTTACCACTGATTAAGGAGTTTAAGTCACTTTGAGAACTTAGTGGGATCTGAAACAGAGGCACGAACTGGTTCTTAGTGCCACACCATAGCAGGACATTGTGGAGGTGTATCCTGGACATAATGATACCCTGGGTTCATCCAGTTCTGATAATGGCTCAGGTATTTATCCAACCCTTTTATTTTTATAGGCTTTGACTTACCGGGTTAACAGTGTTACAAACACAGTTTTTTCTCAGTTGTGACAAGCAGGGATGTGAATGGGTACACAAGATAATAAAAAACCCTCATAATTTCAAATGACAAAGCAATAGTTCTTCACGAATTTTGTAGGAAAACTACAGAATAAAATATTTTTACTTTATCCAAGAGCACTCTACTGCATCAGTAGTACAACAGCCTGGCTCCTTCCTCTTCGCATGCAGCACGACTCGCACTAGGTGGCAGCGTGCCTCTTTCGGATAGCCTTCATCTTTGCTCTTGCTATCACCTAAAACGCAAATTAACTGTTCCCAAAATAAAGCGAGATCCAAGGGGGCAAATATGTCCTCCTTCTTTGGTCACTACCGTCTTTGTCACCAGCTCAGCTGACTTTCTGCCTCCTTAGTTATTTTCCTGATCATGTGGCAGACGTTGCCATCGGACTCAGACAGGGAACATGAAAGTCAAGTCTAGGCTGGAGGGCAGCATTATATCACAGGTAAAATGTAAAAGCACTTAAGGCTTTATGTAAGCTCCCTGCCAGTTCTGGTAATGTTTCAATTAATCTCCAATGTCTCCTGCATTAGCAGGACCTGTATTACTCATCACAAATGACTGGACGTGTGATTCCTGCTTTCAGTTCAAATCAGAAGTGTCTGATCTGAAACTGGAAATGTTTGTGATTACAGAAACTGTACAAAATAGCCAATCTTGAAAAATAGCTACACCTATTTTAAGCATCTTGTACCTTGGAGGAAATCTGAGTGCATCAAATCTTGCAAACATGATTATTTTTGTGGTTTAAAAATTGAATGGCTGTGGTGCCACACAACTTTTTCAATGTACTTCGATAAATTTTGAACAGCTCATTCCCATTTCTAAAATGGAAGCCTAACCAAACAGCAATTAAAAACCCCAACCAATCTATCTTGGCAATAGAAGATTTTTTTTGCTGAAGAAAAATCTGTTATGAATTTATACTGGCCCAGCAATAGTCTCAGTATAACAAATTCTCCTTCTGATGCAGGAAGGCTGTTGATTCCTGTAACTTTTGGTATCATGAAAGGACCTTGTACAGAAAGATCATCCTATTTTTCTCTTCCCAGCCACATACCACACAGATGAACATAGCTTGGTTAGCTTAGGGAGAAAAAGAGATTGCTAGATTATACCGAGAGACACTGGTATTTGATAGTAGAGAATGGATGAAGTATTGAAAGACAATAGCTTTTTGTTTTTCTTATAAGGACCAAAACAAGCAAAGGAAGACACACATTTGAAGTAGTATATTGCAAGTACTAAAATTTTTGATTTTCATCACTCCAAGAAACGGGCAATTACCCAAGAAATTAACTTCTTGCTCCTTCATTGTGAGGAAGCAGATACGAACATCTCATGGGTCAAATACAGCAAAGAGCCCAAGCCATGAAACAGCTGTATGACCCAAGCCCACTCCTGCAGGGCTGCATGAAAGGAGCAGCGCTTGCCAGTGATGCAGAGCCACCTCTCCCTGAGCTCAGGACAAACTGCTTGGTCTTCCTCCATTGCCCTGCCTGTAAAAATGAGAAAGCCTTTCCTACATTCCCCAGAATAGGGGGGATTGGTACTAGGAAAGCCCAAGACAAGAGATGTTTCTTTACCTCAGTAAAGTCAACAATACAGCTCTCACTGATTTCAGCACAGTAAAGATTTCATGCAAGGATTTTTGTTTTCAGTCTTATCACAGAATCATGGAATGGTTAAGGATGGAAGGGTCATATAGTTCAACCTCCATGCTCAAGCAGGGTCCCCTAGAGCACTCAGCATTGTGTCCAGATGGCTTTTGGAAATCTCCAGAGAAGGAGACTCCACAATGTCTCTGGGCAACCTGACACCAGATTTCCCTCTTAAGCCTTAATCCTGTTCTGATGCAGTGCACCAGAGGGAAAGCACTCCGATTAGAAGCAGCTAGAGAAAAAAAGATATGTATCCCAGTAATGAGCCAAAGCATAGTGTGCACCAGTCCAAGACAGACACCAGCTTCTGTCAGGAGAAAAACAACTGCTGTGACAGGACCAGGAATAGGAAAGTTATGGTAATAAAGGCTGTTTGAGTGCCAGTAGCCTGGTTTCTGCCTTGCTCCTCTTGTAAAGGCAGCAAGGGAGAAAGGACTGCTTCCCAGGACACACTACTGAAGGCTTTGAAATGTGATCCTACCTCAGGTGCGACAAAGTTGGCTGTGTAGCAGGGAGTCATGAGCAGCCCGTTCTCCGCTCTCAGTTGCTTGGCAAACCCAAAGTCACAGATCCTGATGGAGTCTGGGTTTCCTGACTCATCCATGTAGAGGATATTACTTGGCTTGAGATCTCGGTGCACCACCTTAAGAAAGAAGAGTGAGAAATGAGTGAGAAGAGGAGGTCAGGGAGCACTTAGGCTTGGCTGCCACTCTTGGTCTGCTGGTTGAGGTAGGTCAAGAGCTCACGCCGAAAATATTTAAGTTTGGAAAAAAACTTGCTTAAAAGCCTTGGACAAATGAAGGAAAAAAAAAAGTTAAAGTCTGTTAAAATGAGAAATAAAATGTTTGACAGCCTCTGCTGGTGTATTAAGAAGGTGGCTGCTGCTCTAAGGGGAGGCAACTTCCTGAGGGTGGTCAAAGTTGGCTGTTGTACAAACATCTTGGTGGTAGAGTCTCCTGGAACTTGATGGCCCTGAATACTCAGCTGAAAGGTGAAGAAGAAATCACATCATAGGAGGAAAGTGTGTAAGGGTCTTCTTGTGACTGTCCATGTGAGTGGCTCACACCTGAAAGGAGGGATTCATTTTTTTCTTAATTTCAAAATGTATTCACAGAACTTCATGTGACTGTGTGTTTTACCAGACATACTGCATTTCAGTGGCAGGAAAACAGCTTTTATTTGTTACAGCAAGACTGAAAATTCCCATGAAAGCAGAGAAGCCAATGCACAAAATGCACTTTGTTTTAACCATGAAGCAGGAAAAGCAGTAAATATTTGACTAGTTATCCAAACTGCTTGTCCCTGAAATGCAGAAAAGGAGAGATTTTCAAACTGTTGTATATAAAGAGCTTAGACTTTAAAAGTCCGATTTTAACAGCATGTCAGAAGTCTTTCCCCTCAGCTGCTCAAAATGCCACTTCATTTGGAGAGCTGAGCATTTGATTTTCTACCTATCTGCTGATTCAGCTCCCTATTTGAAATGTTGCTAAAAGTTCAGGTCCTGCAATAATGATTGTGATAAAAAGTATACAACTAATACCTCAAGAAGGTACATGAACTTGAAAGTCACTGTAGTGTGGGAAAGAAAATACTACTTTGATATGCTTCAGGTCAGTGGAAAATGGATAAAAAGCCTATGACCCTATTTCACAAACCAGATGTAATTATAAATATGGAGAAAGTTTTTTTTGGGGAGGGGAACATACTAACATTTCAGAGAAGCAAAATCCCAACCATTTTCTCTTTCTAAATTATTTCTAAACATAGTTGTATTTTAAGGAGGTTGATGCAGCTAAGCCAAAAAAAAGCAGTGCTTACGCCCTGAGAGTGCAGGTAGTCCACAGTCCTGGTGATGGTGCACAGCACAGCGCTGGCCTCCCGCTCTGAGAAACACTTCTGCCGAAGAATGCGGTCCAGCAGCTCGCCTCCCCGCATCAGCTCCATCACCAGGTACACGAATTTCCCATCATCATAGACCTGGAACAGCCATACCATAAATACATGCTTTGGACCCATTAACTTGGTAAAGGTTGGTCCTTTAATCACAGTGTTGGCTTGCTTGTGTGAGATGTTGCAAGAAGAAAGTGTCAGCAAATGTGTGGGAAATGTGCTTATTATGCCTAACAACAAAAAAGAAAACTTTATAAAATGACTTAAGTCATCACTGTTTTCTTGTGTCTGTAGCAGCTTGCTGATTTGTCCACACAGAAATGTAGCTTTCCTGGTCTGCTATCATGGCAGCAGAGCAGGCTCAGCTGTTAAAAACAGCACCACTCCACACAGCTTCAAATGTCTGCTGGCTCTCACCCAATCATTCTTCTCAGTAGTGTTCTCTCTTTCCACTTCCACAGGGTAACATTTGCCATTTCAAATATCAATATTTCCCTTTGACTCACGATCAGCTAAAGAACTGTATTATACTGTTGGCCAACGCTTGCATCAAATGATATTATATAGTTTATATTTGCATTTCTGGTGAAAATTGTTGATATCAGGTACAAGACACATTCAATGTCAATGGCAATTGGTAAAAGACATTTTGTCATTTAAATTGGAGGACAACCATTTTCATGTCATCATCCTTTATCTGGACTGCAAATAATAGGCAGTGTTATAGTCATCAATGCTAAATGTTTCTGGAAAGGAATATAAAACCTTATTTTGCACAGATTTTGGGATACTCTTTAACACTAAGGAATTAGGTAAGACTTTCCTGAGAGCATGTGATTAGCAGATTTTTATAAAATTCACTAAGGTCTAAACCATAATATACTGGCCACTGACACAAGCAGGATTTTGTTCTGTAAACTCTGAATATGACACGGTGTGGACTATCTTAGGTGAGACTTCAGACAGCAAAATTAAAACATCTCTGACTAAAGACCATTACTCCACTTAAGCAAAGTGAAGGCTATTTTTCATATGAAATGATGAAGAAAAATACCTTAATGACTTCTCAGGCTGCTTGAGTAGAAGGTAAATAGTCCCTGGCATTAAAACACTATCGCAGTGACTCTGTGAGCTCTCCTCTCCCCAACAAAGCAGACCTCACAGGCTGCATGGGAATGGCTGCTGCTTGTGAAAGATCATCTCCCTGTCCAGCAGCACCACTGTGTGTGTTCAGCAGTGTCCCAAAACACCCAGATAGGGAGATCTCCTTTTAAATAGTGCTGCCAACCCAAACCCATTTTGTTGTTCTCCAGCACTGTGCCCCTTTGGTTTATTTATGGTTTCTAAGACAGTAACTGGAGAATGCGTAACCTGAGCAGTCTTTCCAAATGCTATCCAGTAATTTGTTAAGTCATGTTTTTCTCCTTGATTTCAATGGGTCTGGTTTTAGCTCTGACCTTCAACTGAAGAATTTTCCAGACATGGACTAATAAGTAAGCCTGACTATAAGATGAAAATCATTTAATGCTGAAGTGCTCAAAGACTACTCACATCTTTAAGAGTAATGATGTTTGGATGCTGTCCATATCGCAAAAGTATCTCAATTTCTTCAGAAGGGTCTCTCTTGCTCTTATCAATTATCTGGAATAAATGAAGCACAGTGCAGTCAAATACTGGTTTGCAGCACTAAGCATAAACCAACCAATTCCTACAGTTTAAACAATTTAATATTCAAAATTCCTCTATTAATCATTATCCTAGGAGAGGACATGCAAATGAGAGCCATGCTGACTGTCTGCCAAAGCAGACGGAGCAATAATTAGTTTAGATTCTGGAGGCGTAGGCCCTCTTTTTGATGCCTACAGTTCTGTTTACCCATAAATAATGGCAGTTACAGGAAGTGTCATTTAGAAATCAAACAACCTTGAGAGTTTTAAAATAACAGTAGTTTTAAAATGATCTCTTTGACATAAAAAATTGATGTAATCATAATATTGGCACATGCTTGTATATATGCTGATAAATTAATAAAAACTAATTGTCATATGTATTTGTCAGAAATAAAAATGTATAGACATTTCTGTCAGGGGAGATTTGAATTGAAGCTATGGGCAATCATTTGGCTCTTTGGGCCAAGCTGTTGTAGTGAACAACAGAGTGACCACAGATTGCATTTGGCCATGTAACCGAACTCCCCACCCATTCCTAAACTGGAAAGAAATCTGCTTTATAGATCACTTTCATGTAGTCAGCATCTTTTGCCTTATCAGAAAGTATAGTAAGACATGCAAACTTTTTAGTTTTGTAGCAGCCAGTCTTAGAAAAACATGACACCTGGTGCTTAGAGAGCATCACTGCATGGAAAGCCAGCTATGAGGAGAGCCCTGACTTCTCCTCAGTGATTCTGTTACCTGTACTTGGGATGTCAGTCAAAGAGCTTTAGTCATTTGTCCAGTTGAGTGCATTGATTAATGTTTCTCACTTTGCAGATTTAAATGATCAATATGAAACAAAAAATAATCCTAAGGGAAGTCTCTGCAATTTTGGAATCTCAAAAGCAACTGCCCAGGAAATGGCAAAAGACTCATTCTACTGAAAACTCATTAGGAGTACACTATTTCAGCTCTATTTCTTACTGCTAGAAAACAACAGCAGTACTTTTGAGTAACACATTTACTGAAGTGGAATGGGTGGCATTTTCAGAAAATCATAATTCCATTATTGCCTTGGATATCAAGGCTTCCAAACTTAAATGGGGTTAGTTCTCTCCAAGAACTAGGCACAGAGCACAGATTTAAAATGATGGTGTTATCGGGGAAAAAACAGCTTTTTAAAAACCTCTCTGGATAATGAAGATAAATGCCTGCCTGCTTTTTTATAAAATGCATGCATTTTTCATGGTTTAATTATGGTGATACAAATTCAAGTACATGAGTAGAATCTTATGCATTAGCTATAATAATGCATTACTGCATATCTATCAGAGGTTTCATAGTCATCATGACTGGCATGTATGTGCAGTGATAATGATGGTCAGTAGTTGTCCATGGCTCAGGTATGGATTTGATGCCATATCAGTGATTTGGTGCTGGATTAAAAGAAGTGTGACAAATCAAAGTGCAAAAGGCAGCTAATGCAGGTAAACTGTTGTTGTCCACATTTGAATAAATAAAGGAAAACCTCAAGAACAGGTGAATGAAAAAAAATAATTCTGCTGCTGTTCTCCCAGTTTAGTTGAGAGATTATCAAGAATCCAATGAAGTCCTGACCAACTGACTCCTCAGGAATACAACCACAGTGACTGAATGTGTCCCACTCAAACAGTAACTCTAATATACAAAAAGATCCTCAGGGCCACTTCCTTGGCTAAACTAATATACCTCTTATCAAGTTACTGGAGTAACTCACATGTGCCCCGTTAGCATCTGCCTGCCTTGCAGAAACCTTGCCACCCATGTGAAGTACCACTATCACTATGCTACTGTAGCAAGCTATACATTCCAGATTCCTTTTCTGTTGCAGCTCCCCGTGAAAGGAAATATCCAGAGCTGTGGAAAATTTTAAGCAACTATTAATAATGCAGGACTATAAATGCATATATATGGCCTAAAAAAATCCAACCCAAAAATAGTCTGAGCTATTGACAAAACCGAAACCTATATAACCCGAAGCACTCTGCTACTGATGTAGTAGTAACAGCAGTAGATGACTTTTAATGCTTCTAACTCACAATATGCAATGTAAATACAAACTGCAAGACAGTCCGCCTAAATATGCATGCCTTTTGTTTTAATGTGTGTGCAACCTGCAATACAGTGATTAGGTGGACAGACAAGCTACCCAAAACCACGCCACAAATCACTGTCAGAGCTATGAATGGACCTGCCAAATTCCTCTCGGTCCCTGGGTAGTTTGACTGGACAGACCAGAACAATTTTTTTCTTCCACAGCAAGAGTCTGTCACCCTGACAGTGCCTCTCTTCAGCGTGCCTGTGACTTACCCTTGGCCCATGACTGATTAAGCAGCAGAGGAGGTGTCTGCTGCAGCTGCAGCAGAAATCTCTCTGCAGTTCAGACTGGCTGCAGTATGCACAGTTTCTTTATTCGTATGTTGCAATGGCCGCAGCAGTTCATTAAATATGCCCCAGAGCTCTGCTATGATACCCAGTCTTCCTGATCTTCCTTTTCACAAAGTCATAGAATCATTGAGGTTGGAAAAGATCTCTTGAGATCATTAAGTCAAATAATTAACCCAGCATTGCCAAATCCACCACTAAACCATGTCCCCAAGTGCCATATCTAGATGTCTCTTAAATGCCTCCAGGGATGGTGACTTCACCATTTCCCTGGGCAGCCCGTGCAGTGCTTTACAATCCTTTCAGAGAGTTTTTTGCTGTGTTGTTAAATGCACCCAGAATTTCCTGTGGTAAAAAACAGTATTTGCCACCCCAGTCCCTGTTTCCTCTGAGACACTGTGTTTTGCATGAATACAGACTCTTCTCTGTTCCTCTCTGTGACAGTACATGAACCTCCAGCAGCTCTTCCTGTGCAAGGAATATGTCTTTCCTTTAGGAAACTCATTCTGATTTCATTCAACTAAAATGCTGAATTCAACTAAAATGTTGAATGTTCACTCTCTAGAGCTCACAGAATTAAGGGAAGATCTCAGCTACTAGTCCTGAGAATTCGAGTAATAGGTAGTGATGCCACTTTTCTATTTCTCTCTTTAGATGTGCGGTGAAGAACACCAAGTCAAAAAGCCACCATAATGCATAAGTAACTTTACTGAAAATACAGTGTGAGCTCCACTGTACCTGGGCAGAGAAGAGCTGTGACACACGAGGGTCTCCTATTGCCCTTCAGAAGAGAAAGAAGCTGAGCATAAGGTAAACAGACTTTTCTCTGTGCATTGGACACCCAGGGATTGTTCAGAAACTCATCTGTGTCAAACAGTGTATGAAACAATTCCAGAGTAAAATGGGCTCAGCACAGTCAATAGTGTCCTTTGTTCTGATAGGGCACTTGTTTGTTCTTTGACTATCACATCCTTTGTGTGACTAACTGACAGAAAAAGGTGCCTTTTCTTTCCTCAATGGGATTTAGGGTAATAACCTCATGATATTTTAAAGTCAGCCAAGCTCCTTTAAAGGACAATACTGAACACTTTCTCTATTAACAAAGAAAGGATCAGGACGGAATATTTTCAAAATCCCAATTAACACATCTGTCCAGTTTTTACAAGTCCTTCTACAAGTCTTCTGCATGGAAAAAAATCATCCAATTCTCTTTTACTAATGGGTTTTCAATGGCTTTAGCCTTGCCAGAGCAGACTGATGAGTATAAAAGAAAGTATCAGTAAAATTCTGTGTGGGTAAAGCCTTGCTGAAATTGGCGCAGCAACTAAATAGACAGTATATCTATATACTTGCTTGTTGCCTTTTTGTGAAGGTATTTGCATGCTTCCAGCTGTGTAGATAAATCTCTTCTTCTGGACCTAGTTATGCCACTAGCAAATGTTGGAGCCTTCAGCTGTTTGATACCACCCACCAGCTGGGGCTTACAGCCTTTACAGCCCTGCCAAAGAAACAGTACGTGTGAGCACTCCCTAATCTGCTTTCCCTGAACCAGCCCTGCTAATACAAATTGCCTTTTCAAACACTGAAATTAACCTGAACGACTGTGCACAAGAAGAAGGGAGAATGGCTGTGTTTCTCACATGGAGTTCTCCATCACTACAGTTGTGAGATTGGAAAAAGGCAAGCGGTGGGAGGAGACAGTGTAACTGCCTTTGCTGTCTGGAAAGTGAACAGCCTAAAAGAAAAAGTGAGAGAAAAGCAAGAGAGCGAGAAAGAGGACAGAAAAGAAACATGAGATGATGGGAAGAGTAGTGATATGAAACTGAGGAAAAAGATGGGGCTCTGGCCAGGTTAAGCTGGAGCTAGCCAGAAACCAGCTCTGGAAACTGCTCTGTTGGGTCTTTCTGTGGCGGGGAGAAAGGACTTTGTGCATCTTTAATGGCCAAACAAGACTGTATTAAAACATTTGCTTGGCTCTGACTTGATTCTTCTCTTTAAGTGAGACAAGACTCAAAAGCTGTCTGATCATGTCAACTGAAATGGGTGATTGTAGCCAACTTCCTTCCTGGGGAAGCTGAATGCACCCAAGACTGTCACAGTGTTTTAACCCTTAACACCATGGTGTGTGCCACGACCACGGACTGCAGCAAACATTCTCCATTTTATTTTATAGATTCATTCCACAACGAAACCCACAAACACGGGGAAGCATTGAAGGCACACCCTGCAGCACGGGAATAGATAAAAAGTAGGTTGAGAAGCTTTGAATTAGGAGTTTTGTTGGGTCATGCTGCAGAGGCATAAGCCATAGCTCTTTTTCCCCCCAGTCCCAAATGGGATAAGCCTCTGCTCTGTCTTCAGCTGCCCCAAGTGACCTTTCCTGGCAGCTGAAACTGAGATACCAGAGTGTGAACTGAGGCAGCTGAGCTACTGGTACAAGTCCCAGTCTGCTTCTCCAGCAACATAAAGTCCAGCAGAAGGTAGGGCAGACACCTGGGCACTGTCACAACTTGTACAGCCACAGCTGAGGCTGCCAGTGTGTTTAGGCAGTGAGATGATGTAAAGCTCCTTTTGACCAATACTAGGGAAGTTCTAATGGCTTTGTGAAAAAAGCATGGAGGAGGAAGAGAGTTCTATACACTTTTAAAAGCTGCTTTATTTTCTGTTATATAATGTTTTTTTCTATAGTCTGTTTGGAGAGTAAGCATGGGTTAATCTCCTTTAAGAAAAGACTCATTACATAGTGTGATGTGATAGTCCCTGTAAAAATCCTTTACTTTTCTGAGAAGTGAGGGATGAGCAAAGGGAGAATTAATTTTGTGTCCCTTTGCACATTATATCTACACTGTGATGTATTTGAAAATTCAGGGCACCACTAGTGGAAGTGACTATAGGTGGGATTTGCTTCTCTTCTGAAAAAAGGAGGTGTGACAGCACACAGAGATTTCAACCTGACAGTTTCATCTACAATACTAATTCCAAAGAAAGTATCACAGAGAGAGTTTCCTGCAATTCTGTGCTGCTGGAAAACGTACAGGTTTCCATCTCAGTAATATTTCCTTCTAAAAATAAGCTCTATTCATGCCAAGCATCTGTTTTAATTTCGTTCCTTTTTTGATGTCAAATAACTCAAGCTGGATGAAAATCACTGCAGAAAGGCTAATATTATTTAAAAGAACATGGTATAATTTTACATTTAAGATGTCTCCAAGGAGAACTTTTCCAAGCCTCATAGTTTCTGAGGGACTATTTGCTGTGCTATTAGTTTTGATTAGCTCCAGAAATTCATTCCCTCCATCCATGTTTAAATCTTTCAGGAAAATAGAGAAACGACTATTAGAAGAAACAGGCCTAATTAGCAATACTTTTCTGAAATAAGGACTGCCCATCCAATCAAGCTGTGCAGGTGAGACATTAAACACTTCTGCACACAGAGCATGCCCACTTGCTGACACTGTTTGCTGACTTAGCACTCCTAAGCTGTCAGCTGGAACTGTTAATTAACTGTTCTTGTTAATTAGCACTTATAGGGTAGCAGACATTTTCCAAGCAGAGCAGAAACAGTAACAAATTTATTTCAATAGCACCCGTGAAACAGAAAAGCTCATTCTAGGGAGAAGTCTTCAGTTTTGGAGGCAGAATAGCTTGGTGGAAAGGCTCTGCACTGTTTCAGTCTGCTCTGCTCAGCACATTGTCCTTGGATCAGACTGATGAGTTTTCAGTCCATCAAATAACTGCAGCACTGCTCCCACCTTCTTCTACAAAAAGCTTCAGGGATGGAAACCAGTGTATCATATTCAGAATTTACAAAGGGGGAAAATTATTACGTCAGTACGGAAGACAAATACAAGAAGCATAGTTTGGATGTCCCCAAAAGAGAAACAGAGGCACAAAGGACCAAATTCTGTCCAAAATACTTTCGGTATTTGGCAAGCAAACTAGCAAAGAGAAACATCATATTATTAAGCTGTAGAAAAGTCGCTGCCTGATCCTAGGTCTCAGAAAAGATCTAGTTAGCAGCGAGAAATACCATAATCTCACATTCTTCAGAGGTTCAGCCATGCCAAGGAAAGAGACACTGTAAGCTTTGTGATGAAGCGGGAGGGAGGCTGCAGGAATCCTTAAACCAAAGATGTACAACCACTACACATTTAATATTTGCTTCAAAGCTGAGATTAAGAGGTGACCTGCACATGTTTCTGTATTTCTACCTGCCCTCTCTGATTATTTTGTTAAGACTTAAGCAATGCTTTGACCCCATTCAGCCCAAAAATCCTGACCCCATCAGGATCATTGAGTCCAACTCCTATCCGAACTCAAATCAAAACAATAGAAAAGTGAGACTCGTTGAAGTTTTTGCAGGTATTTCAGAAACCCCAAATCTTAAAAAATGAGGATGCCATATAAAATATGCTATGTTGCCTCCTGTTATGGTGAATGTACAGAACTGCTCTGGTCCAGTGTGGAAGTTAGGTCCTTTGATAAAAGTTTTTGAAGTGGGAAAACCAAAATAGCCTTCAAAAAGACTGTCACAGATCAGACATAAGATCCTCATAGACAATAATAATCTATCACCCTTTGATGCTTCATCCATTGTCCTGTAAATCATTTTCTCTTTCCATCACATCTAGAGGACACCCTCCATGCTGTTCGTAACCTCTCTTAGTATGGTAACTAGCCCTTATTAGGGCTATTAATGCTGGTTTCTTTGCAGAGCGCTCTGGAAAACAACCCTCCCTATGCCAATTCAAAGAAGGACAAAGATTTGTGCTTAAATCTGCTCTGAAGCCTGTATCTCCTACATGGCACTCTATAGGCTACAGAATCCGGTGCCCCGCTGCCAAGAAGCTTGCGTGTGCTTCAGACACTCAAAACCATCTTTTCCTTAGGTGTCTGGGCCACATTATTTCCTGATGCCCAGCTTTATAAACCAAATTCCATGGGAGAACCTGGTAAGTGTTCTCTGCAGTTTATCAAGGTAAGAAGGGATCTTGTACCTCTGACCCTGCATTTTGTAAGGCTACATTTCCACTAATATGAGAAACCCAACTTCTTGGCATGTGAGGGGGAAGATGTCTAGGTCATCTCCTTGAAGAGTCTGCTTTACCAACTGCTCTCACAATCAGACTTTTTTTTCCCCTGAAAATCCCTTTTTTAGCTTCAAGACATTCTGTCTTCCTTTGCTGTCTTTAGCAGCCAAATGGTTGTCATCCATCATTTATATCACCTTAGAGATATTTATAGATTTTGATTGCATTCCTCTGGGCTCTTGTCTGTCTTACATCACACGTATTTGTAGCTCTCTTGGTAGAGCTTGCCTTGCAATTCTTGCATATTTTCTGTTACAGATTTTCTCTAATTTGCTTATATTCTATCTTAAATCATGGATACCAAAAGAGCGCATGATCTCACAGAGTTCAGTATTCCTACTCAGGTACTACAAGAAAAACTCATTTATATGCAAACATGTTAGTAAGATAGAAATCTATAGGTCTGCATAAGAATTTTATTAATAAAACTGTAACTACACTAGCAACATATTTATGAAATGCTTGTCTGATGGTGGTATTCAAATATTTGTATTTCCATCCTATGAATTATTTGAAAACACTGAGCAGTTGCATTACGTATTCAGGGAAGGAAAGCAAATAGTAATGAAAAATTTTGGGAAGATTGCAGTCAGAGACACTTTCTCAATAAAATATTAGAAAGTATCTTTCAGAATGGTTAGTATGATCTTGCAGAGGCAAAAAATTTGCTCTTCACAGATAATTTGATAAGCCATCTTGGGGAAGAGCAAGGACAGTTAGGGGCTTCCAGAAGCATGGCTGACATTCTTATTTCCCTTCACTTGGCTAACAGGTTCGATAATGAAGTTCTTTTATATAACATTATATTCTTCCTGATGCGATTTTTTCCCCAAGTGCAAGATGTGACAGAGGCCTACCCTTACCCATACAAACCTGATTGTGACAGCCACCCAGCAAAGTCAAGGGGGGCTTGCATTACTAGGGAGTGAAGGAGAACTGAGACAGCACCTCAGCATCTGATCCATGCCCATTCAGCCCATCGTCTCTCTTTCAGAGTCTTGATAGTGCTCTGCTCCACCAGCAGGAACTTCTGCTAAATTTCAAAGCTAAATTTAAAGGGGATGCATTACCAGTGGTTCTGACCTGGAGATTGCTGCACATACCCTGGGGCCTGACCCCTGTACCATGTTCTGGTGCAGGCAGAGGGAGGAAAAGGCTGGACAAGCAGTAGATGACAAGCAGCTGGTTTGACAAGCTGGCAGACTCAGGGCCAAGAAATCTGAGGTCAGTCAGTAAACTTTCCATTGACCTGCCTATTTATATACTGATATATTTATCCATTTTCCAGCAGACACTAGGTACCTCCCAAACAGACAAGAATTGATACAGAGCCTTCCCTGAAATTTTCACTGTCTCTTTCACTTTAGCGACTTTCTATGGTTAAGGAGAGACAATTTTAAGCAAATCTCTCTAGATCTACAGACACCTTAACTTTCAAGGAGATTTAATGATGTTTGGACTGGTTTTTTTATTTCACTAAATAAGATTCCTATTTTCTTTACTGCATTCAGCACCAAACTCCTGACCTAACCATAGTACAGGTTAAGGAGAAAATGTAGAGCCACTAAATACTACTGTGGAACCTCCTGCCTTCAGATTACTGTGCAATTTTATCTACTTACACTAACCACGTCAAAACAACCAAATCAAGACCGGGAACATCAATGGAAGAGGAAAATGAAGTTTAAGGGAATTATGAATAAACTCTGGAATTTAGACGGATTTTAGTGACTATGTCACTCACTGTTACTACAAATAAATAGACGTATACAACCAGTTCGATTACACAGGCCTGCTAACACTAGCTCTCATGATCTCTGTTTATTGACAGCATGTTGACATCACCTCTCTGCTGGTATTGAATTTTTGTAGCTAATTAAAATGTGCCTTCTCTCCAGTCTGCACATACCAAAACATGCTAGATAGATGTGCTTTCAGTGCTTTGCAATTACCAGAATGATACATGAGCTGTACGATTTACTCAGACTCTAGCACAAACTAACTTGTATCCCAGTGGCAGACATAGATGCAAACTTTGGCTTTGCTCAGAACTGTGGAACATCTGGAGCCAAACAGCTGGTTAATACATTACAGAGATAGGAAAAAGTCATGAGATTCACATGTGTTTCAAGATCCAAATTCCACTGTAATATTGGCATCTGCAAAATTGGACTTGTCAACTGGGTCGGTCTCTACTATATGTTTCTTCTTCAAAGGAGGGAAAAATATTTATCCTGTGTTTTTACCTAGTTGTTTGCCCTGTCTCTAACAGCATGAAGGGACTAAAAACCCACAAGACTTAACCAGTTGGATATTCTTTTGACCTGGAGAAGAAGGCGGTTGATATCAAGCTGTTGAATCTGGCACCTAAGCCACCCACCTCTGCAATGTCTGGGGCAGGACTGGGGGTAGAACTGGCCCAGCAGCAGAAATTTCTACTTGGCTATTATCCACCAGTAATCTCTCCTGGGGGTCAGGAGTCAATCTAAATAGATAAACTTTCAGAAACAGGGAGATGAAATCAAGTCCTTTTCTAACTTACTTAATCTGGTGTCAGTAAGAAGCAGATCCAAAAATCCAGCTTGAAAGCTTCATTAGCGCTCCAAGCTTGAAAGCTGTGCAATAGTTTTAAGTAAAGAAAAACATTTGGAATATGCTAATTGCATCACATCTCTGGCAGGTTTTGCAAAATCTGATTCACCGAGAGCTCTGAACTCCAAACAAGAGCTCTTAATCTGTTTAGGCTTCCATTGCAAACTTTCTTCCACCCACAGAAACCCCTCCCGTCTCCTCTAGCATCATTCTCTTACTTAATTAACTTATTTTCTATAGATACTGATGTGCCTTAATACTTCGATCTGATTTTCCTTTGCTCCTGACCTCACCATTACATATACACCCATGTGAAGTATGTGACTATGACAATGCCAGTTCTCTTTGCTATTGAAAATCATTAGGCCTGCTGTAGTCAAGATGATCAATATCATAGCAGAAGAATCTGTAACACAATAGAGGTCCATCAGAGAAACACTTGTTTTCCCGTCTATCTTCTTTCTACCAGAGTCTTAGGAAGCATCCAACTAAGAACATTCTGTGATTCAGAAAAATTAACAAATACTTACTTGTGTTTCAGAACTTTTTACTTTTTTTCACCAGAGAATGAGACGGAAGGAAAGTTAAGAGTAAAATTTTAAAAGCTCCTCAGAGTACGTACGTGCAGTAGAATATGACACATGGACTTGCTAAACCAACATCTACCTGCACTGACCTAGATAGCTGCCTATTAGTTTCAGAGTAGACTCAGCTGGCACGAAATCTGACTGTCTACAGGGTTTTTTCTCTAGCATGGTAGTGAAATGCTCTCAGAAGTGGAGATATGTCTGAATTCTGAAATACTGCACTTAGGAGCCTGAGGGCATGTCTAAAATAGCTTTAGAGTTTATTATTAGCATTTCATTTTTACAGATGACACAGAAGAAGAGGGAATAGGTTGCAAGAAAATTCTCTTCTTCAGCAGGCTCCAGGACTGGATTTACAAAGGCAGTACAGCTGCCTACAGGTGCTGAGAAGTGTCTGGGGAAAATTCCAAAAGCTCCTCAGTGAGCAACGTGCCTAGTCTCAATGAGCTCTGAAAAGAGTGAAATTCCAGATCTGTTCAGATGCTTTTACAACACCAGCAAAGAACTTCTTTGCACTGCTATACATCTAATTATTTCTACAAGATGCCCCCAATTAGTAGCAGATGGCCATCAAAAGGAAAAGGGATGATTTTCCATTTTAATAAATATATTCTCCTTCTGGGCTAGGAAAGGTTTTGCTTTTCTGACTGTAGCTCTGACTCAAGTTACTCTGGCCAGGTAATTTCCTGTCTCAGTAAGACACCACACAATAATAGTAAATAAGGTGAGTGGCAGTCTGCATTGAAGGATTATTTACTTCCACAGTGACATGATGTGTGTCTTCCGCAGTGATGCCACCACATAATTTCCCTAACTCCTTCCCTACCACCAGCCTCCCCTGGGGGAGACAGGATGCTATTCTCTGACGTGTTGGCAGTTCATCTGAAAGAGGGAGCTTTTAATGAGGTGGTGCAAGGCAAGTGGGGCTGCTGCCTATCACATAAACTATCACTGCAGATACTTTTTCCTGTGAACGTTAGGTACTTGAGAACACTGGGAAAATTATACTTACTAACACAAATGAAAAGAGCCTAATTACAGTGATTTTTATAGAGAGAGTTAAAGGATGCATGTCAAAAGGGACTGATATATAATTATGATAATATCTGTTGCGACTCCTGTGCTATCTAATTACTTGAAATGGGTGGCATTGTGCAATTTTTTTGAAAGCGAGCTACTCTGACAACAAAATGATATAATCTCATTATGAAATTACAATAAAATTGAAAGAAAAGTAAAATTAATATATTGGTAGGAGTAATAGTCAAAGAGGCAGCACTAAATGTGCTGGAAAGAGAATAAACAGAAACCCACCAACTGTCTCCAACCCCAAATCTGTGCTACACATTTGACTCACACTGTGTCAGAAACTAAGATGCTGCACATGTTGCCTACACTGGCAGTCAAAATCAAGACGCATTTACATGACAAGAAAAGAGTTGTAAGAAGTGGAGGAAGAAGTAAAAAGAGAAAATATTAAAAAAAGGGAAAGAGCATAAACCTAGTGCTGAACCACAGTGCTGAACTCTTCTGGAGTTTTGAGTGTCTCCATGCCTTGGCTTTTTTTCTGGATCCTCTGAGGTACCCCAAACACCCAGCTGCTGAGCATGCTGGACCCTGTCAGATTTGGGCATGCAGACTTCTTCGAGGGATGAAGTTTTTCTATTTTGGTTTCCCAGTGGCTGTATTACACTGATAAATCTGTCCACAATACTTGATACAAATGAATTATTAAAGTTTTTACTTTAATTTAGCATACATTTTGTTCATCATGGATGTATTTAAATTATACAGAACTCATACCTATTATAACATAATGCCATCTGTTGACAAATTACCTGGGCACTGAAAAAACCAGATTTTTTCATTCATTAGAAATAAAAATAGTAGCATATTCATTTGCAAGCCCACAGATCTGCTGGTAAGTCTATGTTCCTGATTATGGTGTAGCGCAGAGAAATCAACCATTGTTTGAACAGTGACATCAACAGATTGTAGGTTAATAGTGTTTTCCAGATTTTTGTGGCCACCATGAGGAAACATGAAAATTTTCATGGATTTTCACGGATACTGCATTGTCATCAGTCTAGCAGTGGAAAGTAAGACTAAATAAAATATTTAATCTTATTCTATTGGCTGTCTGGAGGTAATTTATCTCATGAACTGCAGTTTGGATCACTTCCTTAAGGTCTCATCATCTCACTGAATAGCAAAGACACAATCTCATTTATTAGCAAAATTTACATCTCTTTTCTAAAATTTTAAAATAACTAAAGTAGAGTGGCAGTTGGCTAGATCCCTTCATTTAGTGCAAGTTTGGTAAATACACTTCTCTATGAACTGCAATCTGTTCCCATGAGATGCTGCAGAGTGAAAGGATCTGACCTAACTTCCCCTGTCTTCTCAAATTCCTTGTTATAATCTAATCTTGTCCCTTCTTGGTACAAGAACAAAAACATGAAATACTGTTCTAACATACGAGTGTTTTCATTGCTACACTTTTCCTTAAAGGAAAGTGCACTTTTGGAACTCTTCCTCTGAGCTGCAATCTCACAACCACTTGCCACATACCCTGGTCTGTACTGCCTGCTGAAATGGCTGCATGCTGTTCATTCAGCAGCCCTGAATAGAGATTATGACAGTGCTCTGAGCATGGCCTTGCAAAGTAGTTCTACTGAAGTTCTTCCCTGTAGGAAAAGGTTCCCTCATCTTAGCTGCTTCCTGGCCTCAGTGGCTGAGGTGACTCTGTTTTATCCACTGCTGCTTGACCAAGTCTGAAGTTCACTGACTTGTCTTTAATGCCCACCTAAATCAATATTTTAAATTTCGGCTGAAGATCGACTTGCTCATTTTGATAGCATTTGTTTTGAATGTAAGAAGAAAAAAAAGAAATCTGAATTTTTGTATGTGGTCATGGTTTTCACTGAAAAATCTGTCTAATTACAACAAAAAAGTCAGATCTATACAACTTGAGAAAGAAGAATAAATCATGATTCAACTTTGCAATAATTTTATATGTGATTTTTTTAAATTATGATGTAGTAGGATTCAGTGTAGGATATGTAAATCTTATTCAGTTTGCAAGGAGCACAGCTGAAGTGATTAAAAGGTTTTTTCCACTGAGGAATTCTATGTGGTGAGACTGAAGTGTGAAAAAAAATAAAACTTATCATGAAACCTGCCATCTTACAAAACAGAAAAAGTCCCAAGCAACACCCAGCAACAAGAAATAAGCCAACAAAAAATCCAGTGACTCCACTGCTGCCCAGGCTGGCAGAGCAGTCTCAGCTGCATTTCTGGCATTTACCAGAGGCTTTCTTACCTTCACTGCAAACTCTGTTTCTGTAGCTTTATGAACACATCTCTTGCACACTGAATAGGAGCCAATTCCTATGTCCTCCTTGATCTCGTATCCATCAGTAAAATGAATGTTGTTCCCATGTAACTGCTATAGGGAAAGACAAAAGAAACAAGGTAATCAGGACAGGGGTATGTAAAAGCAAAGGCTAGCCTCCTCTTGATGGAGGTGCTTGATCTCTCCTTCGCAGAACTCTCTTGTCCTTAGCAGCTTTTCTAAGTCCAGTTAAAAAATTATGAAGCCCTTTACTTAAACAAATAAGTGTGTCTCTTCCCTTTTTACCTTTTTCCAGTCCATAAGATGGAGTTGTCCATGTAGAAATAGCGGCAAAACCACAGTGATTTCCTAAACTACTTTTGGAATGCAGAAAATCACTATCTATTAGAAATTCATAGAAAACTGTGGGGCCAAATCTCCTGACAAACCCACATATCTTGACAATATAAACTGAGGGGCAGATAACTTATAAAATATTAATAGCTTCACAGTCTTCAAGAGAGATACCCCATATATGGGAGCACCTCCAGATCACTGGAGGTCCTGTCTAGAATATGTTTATCTGTGGTTTCTCTGTGAGAGAGAAGTTACTATTTTAAGTCCTTAATTCATATTTGGAAAATGTCTGGGCAGGTAGACTGGTTCAATGGTGAATCCCAAATCTGAGGCTTTGCTGCAAATTCCATCCCAGGACTCAAGAAATGACCAGCACCTCTAAAAATCCTCCAAGAATCCTCTGTCTAGAAGTGTAACCTTGCTAGCAAAGTCCACACAGAACCTGCTAAATCATAAGACATGCATGTGTTAGTATTATATTTTTACAAATTAAATCACAGAAATATATATAACATTTCTGGGATGTAATTGCTTGGGTAACATTTCACTTACTGTTGCATAAGAGCATCTTTAAGAGTATGACATATTCCACTGTAAATAATTAAAATAGAGATGAAAACCTATGAAAACCATAGGCAGGGTCTCCCTCCTTGAGGCATGTATACCTGTGGCTGTGGGTAAGAAAAGGGGCTTTTCCCTAGTGAGAATATTGGCTGCATCTTTAAGCAGCTCAGTTCTTTCTCGTCATTTGCTTTTCCTCTGATGTATTGAACCTTTTGTAGCAATTTATTTCTGGTTTAAAGTACAGCTGGATGTATTTTTTTAGGGTAATGGCAGAAAAGAACCAAGTGTCTGGCATGTTCCCCCATCAAGCCACCCTGGTTTAGGTGAGTACACCCAGGTTTTTGTGCACTAGCAACAGGAGTAGGGTGGCCTCTTACACCCAGGAGCTTGGGCTCTGTGTCTCTGGGAGCCTGTAGCTGTAGTCCATCAAACCCCTTTGCCAGCACAGACTGTGTCATATAATCCAAGACAAAACTGTTGAGAATGACATGCATTCAGTGAAAAAACACGTCATTACCCACCCTGCATGCAAAACTGGAATCCTGTTTCAGGTATTGAGAAGTACTTTTCATTTTATTTGTGACAAAGTGAAGCTCCTATTTCCTTTGCAAAGGTGGTGAGGAACATTTTATACATAAAAGCCTTTGGGGAAAAATTCTCGTTTTCCACCACCTACATGCTGCATGTAAAACACCTCCTTCCTACACTAGGTAGCTGTGAAATACCAGTGAGAACCTTAGGCAGCTTAAATACACTATGCACATACGTATCTGCACATCAGATGTGAAATGTAACCAGCATCAGTACCTGCACAATTGGGTGAACAGTGATTTTGTGCACATCTTGCTGTGCAGGCTCCTGCACCAAGTTAGAGGCAACAAAGCTGAATCCTCTGAAAAGATGATGAGCATTGGCACTTGGAGGAACACCTGGGGAATCTGTAGAAGAAGGGAAGAAAATAGCCTCATGAGCTGCACAAAAGAACAAAAATGCAATAGCATGGCACCACAACAGACAAAGCCACCCCTGCCAGTCAACAGCAGATCTGATAAACTGGCAGACACATGGGAATATCAAGGCTTTGGTGTGCCTTCTCCATTCTTTTCCTCTGGATTTGAACAATGCCGGGGGATTTTTGCAAGGATGTCTCTTCTTGGATACAGGGTTTTTTTCACAGTGCATGTTCATTCTTAGGCAAAGTACTACCTGTGCACAGAGAGAGAGAAGGCACAGGGCAGAGAGGCTCGGAGAGACAGGAGAGAGACAGGGGCAGGGCACCCTGCAGGGCTCAGCAGAGGTTCTCCAGGGAGTGGAAGAAAGCTACAGGCTGCTGTATCTGTCCTTTGCAGCACGACTTGACTACAGAAATTACAAAGACTGAAGTGTCATGCTGGGTCAGGAGAATACCAGGAAGACATGAAACCAATGTAAAAGCACAATACTCCAGTAGTGGTGGTTTGCAGCCTTATAGGAATCTTCTGGAGCAGCTTTAGGAGCTGGGACCTACTCCAGGAAAGGCAGTGGCTGACTTGTCCTCAGGTGAACAAAACAACTAGGATTGTTTTAACTAACTTTCATGGAGATTTTCTCCCCATTCCTTCCCCTGACATGGCAAAAGGAGGGAAGGAATCACCGAAGTTCAAAAAATCCTGAATTATTCTACCTTTGGAATGAAATAACCAGAGAGCAATTCTTCATACCTGCAGCACTGCTCAGTGAGAGAAGCAGCATGATGAAACGAGAAGAGCTGTGCTTCACTTAAAATTCTTGAAAGGTTTAAAGAGATCTTTCTCCCCTATGTATGTTTTATCCCAGGTATTTTCCTAAGCAAGAAGAATCACTTTGTAAACCATTCCTTGGTAACTGGCTGGGTATTATAAAACCTATAGCAGTAAAATTTGCCAACCTTTTTTTTTATTGGGGGGGGGGGGGGATTGTGTTGGTTTTTTTTTTTCTCCTTTTCGCATTTCCTCCAATGCACCATGTGATTTACCATGACAAAGTTACAGCTAAACTTTCTTTAGAAAGCTATTTCCTTGTAGAAAAGTGTGTAAATACCCAGTTATCTAAAGAAAATTCATCCCCACTGAGCCTTATATCTGACTCACCTGCTTGAGGCCCTGAAAATACGTGAGAATGTGTACTTCTTAGTGTGCACACTCCCTGTATAAATCTACCGGTCAAATGAACAGAGGAACTGAAGTCAGAATTTGGTAAAACCAATAGATCTGCTTGGGAATAAACAAACTGAGACGGCAGCTAATTCTGTTTCTCATCACAAAGCTTCCTCAGCTTTGACAGGAGTCAGAGTCAGGAGTCAGTCTGTTCTTACTGCCCAGCAAGTAAGAGTTCAGATGGAGGAGACTGTCTTTCGGTAAAATGACGTGGGCTTTTTGCTTATCTCAGTGTTTTTGATGGGCACTCTCCTCAAAAATACATGGATGAATCATACCAGATCTCTTGCATCACTGGATACTTCCTACCATGGCATATATATAACAGTGATTTTTACAAGAGGGATTAATTAAGAGGAAAGAATGTTTCTTTTAAGAAAAGGAATGACAATAATTCACATCTGAACACTTCTGAACTTCAGAAAAGCTGTGATCCAGCTCTAAAACTGAAGTGGTAGGTCAGCTCTATTTAAAAATAACTGTTCCTTCATAACTCACTGCCAATCGCTTGAGCAAATACTGCAGAAGAACTATTGATGATTTAGTGTTCACTATTACATATTCATTGCCAACAACTGATTTACCCATTAAAACATTTTTGTTAAGTGCAAAATTATGTTTAAATCATGTTAACTGACTGACAGCTCAGAAACCTAAATCATTTTTCTAGGCCCTATAAATCAGAATCATTTCTTATGTCTGAATTAGATCCACTTACAAGCACCAATCTTGTATAATGGTTATCTTTCCTCCTGTGAAAAAGTCGTAATGCTTTGTTCCACTAGAGCATCTAAGTTTAAGGGTTTTCAAAGACTTCAAACTCTTAGGTAATTTCCTTCATCATGTTTCACTGGGGCTGGGAAACATCATATTTGCAAAGCAGGATATTTAGATACTTCAGGTGAAATTTTACATACTTTTTTCTCAGCAGAAAAGTCAGTCTAAAATATTCCTGCTGGTTACAGCCTGCTGTCCCATCAATTGCAACAGTACAAACAATTGTGGACTGAAATCTAAATTGGGTCACGAGAATGATCTTGGTCTGATCCATGTTCAAATCACCATTTCTAACCTAGATTGCTTCAGCCTCCAGCTCCCTGTAAGGAGCTGAGTCACCACAAATGAGATGTGGGTCCACAGTGGTGAATTCAGGAAGCAAGTGGCCAGAAAAATCAACTCCAACTTGGACAAATCTCTGAGAAAAAGTGATGTGAAACTATACCCACATAAATGATCTGTCAGTGTCAGAAACCACATCTCTGGCACACTTAGATCTGAGGTTAAGAATCCACAGAAGGCTGTTTCAACCTCCAGGGTAAAGGAAGTTTCTGAGGTACAGCAAATCACTGGACTGACAAGATTTACTGGATCCAAAACTTTGACATAAACCTGCCTCCAGGCAGGAGAACTCATTCATAAATACAGTGTAAAATGACTATATGTTGTTGTATCCCCTGCTTGGTAGTGTCTTTCTGGCAGCTTCATTAAAACACAACTGCATGATCATGAAGCAGGAATTATTACACTGCTTTCTATCTGAGGATGTTCACAGTAACATGGTTATTTTGTTTGGGGTCTATGTCATGATAGAAAATCCACAAAATAAAAGAGGTTATTGTTCTGTTCCATCAGCAGTGTGAGCCAGTATTGAACACATCTGTGATGCTCTCCCTCATCCTGGTTGACCCACCAGTAAACAGTCAGGGGCTGCAAAATATTCTTCCATTCTGCCAGGGCTTTTCCATCACTCTGGAAGCGCAAATGGATTCACACTTCCAATTACACCTATTTTGAAAAGGCATGGTTTGATTCTCAGGACACTACCCATGGTAGCCCAAAGCAGAATTGAGGCAGGCCATCTCCCCAGCCCAGCCACCACCCCAAAACAAATCTTCCAAGTCAGTGTCTTGTACAAAATAACAAATTTAGTTAGGCAACAGTAGTAACATGCAGAGTGTAAAATACAGCCCCAGGCATTACGAAAACGAATGAAGTGTGAGCTTCCAAAGCAATACAAACTCTTGATGCTTCTTTGCACATCAGTGGAACTTCCCATGGCAGCACCAGACTACACATCTCTCAAGACCAGACTCGCTTGCAGTCTCCAGTATTTCAGAGAAATTAGTTCCTCTGAAATCTAAATTAAAGCTAAAATCAGATGGGTGAGATGTCTAGTTACCAAAGATCATGCTTCTGTGCAGTGGAATAGGAATATCAGAACATGACCAAAATATACTGGAGACAGGTGGGGATGTTCCATTTGAAAAAAAAGAATTAGTATTTTTATAGCTTGCAAAAGTCAGCACAACCTTGCAGAAAAAAAAAGTAGGAACTGACTGACAAAAGATTTGAAGTAGATACCATTATTTCAAACCTCGTGAAAGGAAATTTGAGCCAGGCTTTGAATAGAAGTTTGGGC
Source organism: Corvus kubaryi (assembly GCF_017639235.1). Lineage (NCBI taxonomy): Eukaryota > Metazoa > Chordata > Aves > Passeriformes > Corvidae > Corvus > Corvus kubaryi. The sequence continues at coordinate 3,712,684 of NW_024581081.1, forward strand.
TAGTTTTAAGAAAAAATGGTGTAGGTCATAAGCCTGAACAAAAACTGCTGGAAATCTCAGCTCTGATTCACGTGTTACAATGTAGGCATTTTCATAATGCAAGCTCAGATCTTTCCCTCTCACTACAACAGTTCTGGGGCAATTTGAGGGTTGAAGCTTATACTTGGTTATTACAACAACACTACATGATATTTATAGAGCTTACCATCTTCAAAGTGTTTTACAAACAACAACTAATTCAATTCTTACACTTTAGAAAGCATAAATAGGTACTTACTACTTACAGGAATATCACAGGCAGAAATGTAACGTAACTTATCCATGTCTAGCAGGAGGCAACAAAATAAATGGGATTACCACTCTGACATTATTGATATTCTTGCTTTCCACTTAAAAGAGTGGAAAGATTGAGTTTTGTGCAACAGTCACCTTCATCTGTATATAGAGTAAAAAGTGTGGTATTTCTATTAGGAAATAGAAGTTACAGGAACAACATTCTCTCTGCAAGCATTTTCTAAATATTGTGGGCGAAATTTCCTGTTGGCATAACTCTGCTGACCTGAGAACTTGATGATTCTTCATTGCTTTTAACCGCACTTTAACTTCCAACAGTCCATAGTCTGTGGGACGTCATAATTAAAACATCTATGCAATATATAATTACATACTAACTTGCAGAGATGCAAAGTTCTTTGAAGCTGAGGTAACTTAAAATAGTTAAATTCGGCTAGCGTAAGCAGTGATGAGTAATAAAATAGCAAAGCAATAGTTATTTTTGCTTTTAAAAATGTGGAATCTGTCCTTCCTGAAGACAAGTTAATGTGAAGCTGATGAAATACTTATGAGCTTCTTTTGTTGGAAAAGCAAAAACAGTCTTTGCTTCCTGCTGGATATGGCAAAACCCTGTAATGCCACAGATGATCAGACTTTTAGACTGTGTTGGAATAGGGAGGGGAAGGAAGAATGAATTCACTAACTGAAAAGATGTATTTACCCATGTGCCACCTTACTAACCTGTGGGGGTCCGAGACGTGAACTCTGGATCAAAATGAAAGGTGTCTTCTGGCCGCCCCACTGCGGGCTTGAAAGGAGGCTTGATTTCTTTTCTGTAGAGTTTCTACAAGGAGAAGAACAGATCACAATCAACATCAACGTTTACACCCTCAGCATCTGCAGGTAGACTCCCCTGCTTCCTTTAGGGAGTCCTCTCTCAGCTCCATGCTGTCCTTGCTGGACTGACAGAAAAGGATGATGTATCCATGGTTCTGGCTCCTGCTTGACAGGTTGGCTTAAAATCTGTGCTCTGGATGGTCGCTGCAGATTTAGCTACTGGAATCCTGAATATAAACACAAATGATCCTGGCAAAAATTTAGCCCATAGAATGGAACAGTATTCCAGCTGGGGCATCTGGAAATTCACTGGTCTAAGGGCAGGACTGGAGTGCGCAATGGTAAGACCAGGAAACAGGGTGACTTCAGCAGAGCAGCAATGGCAGTCAGCACAAAGAACTGCTAGGAAGCCATGAGTGTTTTAGCATTTATTATTTGTCAAGAACCAGCAATGTTTGACATGCTGCCAGACTGAGCTGAGCAACAGGCTTGGCTGCCTGGTCCTTACAGCCTAAAAAAGAGACTTGTTCTTTTAGCATACCTGGTAAAAGGGAAGGGGGTTTACAGCTGATGATTACATGAAATTCCCATCAAAAGATGCTAGGGAGAAAGCACTGGGAATGGGTGGGGAATCACACTGAAGCTCTACATGTGGCTTGAACTGAGGAGCAAAACCAGGGTAAAACATAAGGAAGAGAGGAAAGTCTGTAACAGGTAAGTACTGCTAGGTGTGTGAGTTTCTGCTGGTGACTGAGGGGTCATGTAGGGGATCACCTAAGTAACAGGCACCATAAGTTCATCCTAATGCATCCTACCTTTATTACAAGGGACTTCGTGGCCTGTTTACTTATTCTCAGAGATCTTTAAGAAATTTCTACACCATGCTCCTTTGCAAGCATTCATACACACACAGACACACACAGGTGCAGGATGTCTGGATCTGATCCAAAGCCTACAGAGGTTAATGGAAAGAGCCCTAATGATTTCAGCCATCTTTGCACCATCCCTGCCTGAAATGGCCAAAACTGAACATCACGCTGATAGCAGCACGGGGAACAGAGCTCCAGTTTGACTCCCTGCCCCATGTTGCAGTCCCTAGACTGCATTTCCTTTCTAGCAATGCTTTTCTTCTCAGGTTTCAAAGGGCTGAATCAGTTGGCACAGAGAGTTCCCCACAATTAACATGTCTGAGCATAAATGTAACATTTAATCCAAACTTTCAAGTCAAGATAAGAACTGGAGAGTTCAACTTTATGACTGTTTGCAATACATATTTTTAGGTTAGCTCTTAAAAAAACTTCCTAATGAGCTGATTTTTCAAAATATTTAATAGAGATTACTAAATGCTTGTCCAGCTCCTTGAGTGCAGGAAGAGTCTTTTTAACTGTGCGTTTTGTGGTGAATTAACTTCTGTAATACAAAGCATGTGGTCAGACCTAGGATATATACACATCACCATAATTTGAATTTGATTTTGCATTGATAAATAAAGGTTCTTGAAGCAGAAAATTCTGTAGCATAGTATTAGCCTTAACATAAAGGATATATTTGTGGTTGAATTATTATTCCCTGGGAAAGTGAAACGGTGAGGTTGGAAATGACTGCAATAATTAATGGCCATTTCACCATAAAAAGTTCCTGCTTGCGTAAAACTGCTCCATATCTTCAGAGAGGAAAGGAGATGAATAACTGCTGTGAGCCACAATGGAAAGCCAGTCTTCCAAATAATTAAAAGCCAATTGCAATCTTAAGCAGGAAGTGTCACTCATCAGCTGAAGAGTATCAACCTAGTAATTAACATACATCTTTTTCTGTCTGCACAGAACTTTAAAAGAGAACTCAGCACCTACTAAAGCTTTTTCAGTTCCTAGCATTTCACCTTGAGAAAGCTATTTGCTTCCAGCTTCCCTTTATTTGTCTTATTTCAGAACTGCAGTGCCTCTACTGCAGAAAGCAATATGTCACATGCACATGCTTCCTCCCCGAAACAACTGCACAGCTCATCCTGTGAGGTCCAAAAATTGGAAAATGTTTCAGAGCTGTACATCATTCAAGAATTGCACTCTCTTTTCATTATCGTAACCATATTCTCTCTGGCCTCTTAATTCCTTCCCCCATCTGTAGTTTCTTAAGTGCTGCTGGAGCTACATTTGTATTTTGAATCCCTAACCCACATCCTCCACTGCTAGGGAGGGATTTAAGATTCAATATGAGTCACACACCACCTAAAGATGCATAATCACAAATTCACTTTCTGGGAGGGAATGGAAACGAAGAAGTTGCTTGTGTGAGTGAAAGGCACTCCTTTGAGCACAACCCCAATGACTCCCTTTTCCATTTCCTTACTCACTTGTGATAAAAATTAGACAACAGAACAGCAAAAATTAAGACACCAGAACAGCAAAAGGTAAAGTGCCTAAAACATCTTTTTTCCCCAAGCTCTTGAATAGGGTAACTAAATGAAACCATTGAGGACCAGGAAAAGCAGAGTAGTATCATCTGTGGACTTCTTCATCCCACACTGGCTCCAGTTCTCTGAGTGAACCATTACAACCAAAGCCAAATGACTAAACCACAGGGCAGCCCAGCAGAGTTAAACACAAAAGCCTGCTGCAGACAGAACGCCTCTCCCTTTAGAAACCTGCATCCTGTATGCTGCAAAACTCAGTGGGAGACAAGCTGATCTAAGAAAATAGTACAAATCACAGCCATTGCTTTGTATACACATAGAGAGGGAATCTCTTGGAGGATTTGAGATCCCTCTTCTTTCAAGAATATTTCTAGTTTTAGGAAATGTATTAATATATTATCTCTTACCATGGTGCCCAAACTATTCAGGGATAACGCATCTTGACTCTGACCTCTTCTGACAGAAACCAACCAGAGTGGGAAATGACAGCAAGTTAAATTTCAAATCTTGCCTTTGACCATTTCTATCAGGCTGGCCATAACTTCTGGTAAAGTTTAAGCAGTTATGTACTTTCTAAGTCATGGTAGTCTTAGCACCATATGCAAAAGTTACTGTGAGTTCCATCATCTGTTTAAATGGGAACAGGGTCCCAGTTTTCCCAGTCCAAATTCCAGTTTTGATATTCAAATTTTTGTTTTAGGGCTTCTTATTAGGCATTCAAAAGAGACTTTGGATATGGTAGTGCTAACTGGAGCATTTAAATTTCAGGCTGGGTACTTAGGATCATTATATATTTGTTATTTTGCACAGGTATAAGAAGCTTAAGATTTTTTTTTCTTCCACATTGTTTCCACATCCATAAAGGAGAATTGCACTCCTTAGCCCTTAATATTTTATTGAGAATATTATTTATTTCTCTTTCCCAGTAAAGAATAAGCTCCCACATCCCATCACCATTTTTTTAAAACTGGCCACAGCATTGATTTAGCACAGAAAAATGCGACTGACAGGAATCACTGCACATCACACAGTGTTGTCGGATCCAGAGGCTGTGCTGAGGGAGTGCATAATCCACAGAACGAGGGAGATGGACTCCAGGGTGTGAAAACACTGATGTAGATATTCACACCTCGATACATATCCATGCCTCTGACTACTTATCAACCCCTCACATCCTCCTGAGACTTTGATAATAATTACCTATCAATTAACCAGAAACCATTTCTATTGCAGTTTGAGAAACGAACTTCTATCGACTTTCTTTCTGATTTCAGACAAAAACATTTTTATTTGAAATAACTAATTTTCATCCAGGTGCCACTGGCCTTTTCTTAAAATATGTTGCCAGATCCCTAATATAATCTTCAGATGAACATCTCCTCAGCTGGAACTAAAGTAATACACAAGAGAGACTAGTAATAAAATGCTGCAACATTGTGTTTCTTTCTCTTCTTATTTGTAAGTAGTTAATTTTTCATCATCTTTAAAAAAACACACTCCTAAAAACCCCAGAGATGTAAATGCTCTGCACATGCGCCTGGCAAATATCAAAAAAAGGAATATGGTTTAATTTCATTAAAAACTATTTAGTCATTTCCTCAACTGAGTTTCTTTGATGAAGAATTGAATTATTCCTTAGACACTTTCTAGAAAGATGCTACCCTCCACAGTGATGCACTTGTAGTGTGAGAATAAACTCCCTTGATACATATACCTGTCATAGAAAATCCAATAAGCAGACAAAAGGATGAGCTACATTCTAAAATGCTTGTCCTCTCCTAGATTAATGACTCAATGTTATTGCCCACAAATGATAGAAGAGCTAGCAGAATTCAGACCTCAGGATTAATTTTTGCTGTTGGTAAAATCTGCAATTAAATAATTCACATTTTCAGTTTAGTTTAATCTCTGATTAATATTAAACAAAAAAGACCTGGAATCCACTTTTTTCCCACTCTTTTCCTCAGCTGTATTTGACAATTCGTTTTCCAGCATGTCATTTGCTCTAGTTCCAATTTAGCCTGTCATCTAAACAAAAACTACTGTTTATAGCCCACTCTTCTGACAGCAGTCTGCAAAAAGGGATTTCATTTCTCATTTTCAATGAAAAGCCAGAAATTCATTATGCATGACCTGGGAAGAAGAAACAGTGGTAAAATATCAGGAACCAGACTGTGCTTTCTCAGAACCAATGACTGAAATTATTTGAGGTCAACTCATTTTGGGTCTGCTTGTCTTAAGAAGAAAAGAAGGTGCAAGGTTAATAAGCAGGTAAAACTGTCAAGGAGCTGGACATCTAATCTCTTTCCTGAGCATTCCAGCCTTGATCATGAAAGACAGTCCATCCATTTAACAACAGATCTACTGAATTTGTGTCATGGTGCCCTACTAAATGCCTCAGGGTAGCAAGACTGATACTTCCAGAAACCTCTAGCTATTTTTCACTCTGGAAAGTGGGAATTTAAGGCTTTGTTACAGGGCAACAGCTGTAAAAATGTGAGTCTTACAGAGTCTCATGCCACAATTTAAGTCTGGGCATAAAAATCCTGTGTCAGATTGTCCACAGTTCATGTAGCAGAGGAGTTAGCCAGAAGTTAAACCTAAGGTGGCTGGAGATTTTGCTGAAGAATGGCACTCTGGAACATGGGAGTGGCTTCTGGGAAAGGCTGGGATGAGGAGGGTTCCCTGGCCACACTCATGTTTTCCAGGATTGCCCTTACTGTCTCTGCATGCAGTGGTCACACGGTACCAGCACGCTGTGCTTGGCAGCAGCGACTGCAGCATCGTGACAGGGGCCATTCCCACACTGTGTATGCTGTTTCCACTGTGTTTGCTGTGTTCATCCAAACCAGACATTATATCTGGTTGTGTATGTTTGATTACTGCCCCAACAGGTAAACACTTCAGTGACAGAGAAAATAACCAGCTCCAATCCAAAACCCAAGGGAACAGCTCTGAAAATACTGTGAAATGAAAGCCCAAGTCACACAGTTCTGTCTGCAACTCTAATATCACTGCAACATCAAGACTTCACACATGACTTAGAAGGAAGAAGCTAACTCATTTCTGTTTTGAATCTCTCTTTAAAATTAGGTGATGAAATTTGGTGCTTTGTTCCTGGTTATCATGTCACTCGTGTAGGAAAAATCATGCTTAAAATCAAACCTGTTTCACACTGCATTTCTAGCAGACACTAACCCATTCTTACCCTTCATGATAAGGGGGCTTTTGGTGGAGAATTGTTTTACTACAGTTGCTGAAATTTTCTGTGCTGTCAGTCACAGCAGTCCTGTCTGTCATAGCTGCCAAGGTAGCACAGAAGTTCTCCAAAAGAGCTTGCCTCTTGCTCTCTGAGGTCTTTATATTACCAAGGCATAAAGTAAAATCAACATTTCTGTCCCATCTCAGCAGTGCTGTTTGCTGACTGTCTGCAAACTGATGTGGGAGATTCAGTATACATTATGGGAGAACAAAATGAGGGCACCAGGGAGTCTTTTCCTGCAACTGTACAGAGACCAGTGCTAAATATCTATGTCTGATCCATTTCTGTTCTCTGACCCTGTTCTGTTTCTGTCCATGGAGAACATGTTAACAACTGGTTGGATGATCATTGAGAGTCAAAGTCCTGGCTTCAGCTCAGGGCCACGCTGGCTCACACTGCTCTGAAATATGTCCAATACTGTAGCTGCTGGAACGAGATAAGCCTCCCAAGATCTCCATGAGTGATTGCAAAATGAGGATAAAATGAGGAAATATATTACAAAGATGATAGCTGATCGGTATAATAATGATCTGTCTCCAAGAAAGTGCAAAAAGCACTAATTATGTTGAAATAAAATGGATTTTTACAGCTATATTTCACAGCAGTGTTAGAGGGCTGGATAACACATCAAAGGGCAATTAAATCCACCTTCCTCTCTAGCTCCAAGGCACGTTCAAGCATACCTATCTTCTTTGTGGTAGATATTTCCCTGTCCAAAAGAGCTTTTTCAAATGATGGAGGACTGTAGAGTTTCCTTAGGACAGGCGTGAAATTGTTCCCTAAAGAATGGAGCTTGAAGCAATCACCAATTACCATGACAGAAGGTGGTCTTGAATATTCTCTTGGGACAGAACTGACTTTTCCAAAAACCTTTCCAAGATGCAGAGCCTCATTTATTTATGATGAGCTAGTGAGCTGCTCCACTAGCAAACACAGAAGCAAGAAAAACCCTCTCACTGTTCCAGTGCTTCTTATTATATCAAGACATATTCATCTGACCTATATGTTTATTGCAAAGCTGAGGACTGTGGAGATATCTGAGGAATATAGAAAATAATATTATTTTTATTTATATTAATGTTATTTTTAAATAATCATAATCATAATCAACAACCCATGTCTTTTGGATTCTCTATTTTTTTATTTTCACTTATTGTTTTCATAAATATAAAGTCTTCATACAGAATCTCATGGTTAGTAAGAAGCAAAAGAGGAAAGAGACTCTGGACTCCAGAACATATGTACTGGAACTAAAAGTCAGCTTGACTATATAGGAAAGTCTCAAAATCCACTTCCATTGATTATATTTTAATGTGTTTATGAATCATGACAACTCTTCAACATGCAAATAAAATTAGATATTTCTAAGGAGTTTTACCAAAATAAATGGGTTTGTGGGCCTTTCAAAGGCTACCTGGGCACCACAAAATGTTCTCTCACAGAAGAATTAGCTTTACTGCAAAGTCCTGAGCAGCAGTTTGAGAATGGCTCTGTAACACAGATTCATGCAGTTTTACCAGAATTTATTGTAAGACTCGCATCAATGTTACTGATTGTACTAGCATTCATGAGTGAATGCATTAAATACTGAAGAGACACAACAATATCATAACACAGGCTGGATAAAATTAAACTAGAAAATGCTAAAGGATGTGGAAAACAGGAGCTCTGATGCACTGGCAGATGTCCAGATCAAGAATGAAAAATGTTTGCTGCCAGGTTTGTCTAAGAACAAGTCAATCTGAAAAAATACGATGCTGAAAATGTGAGATTTAACCTCTTACGAGTCTAAAGCAAATACTCAGATAATCTGTACCACCACCTTTATGAGCTCTAGCTGTTAGCAATAAAATAAATCCTTATTTACCATTCTGTTAATCACATCTGACATGTCTTACTTGAATCATATTTAATTTAATCAACTGTTCCAATTCTGAGCACTGATGCTAACAAGCATGCAAGAGGGACATAGGCACCCACTGAGAAGGCTTTAACTCCTCTGTGTTGAAGTTAGGCTCTCAATGTTAGAGAACGTAATCCTATTCCTAAGCATAGCAGTTCATCTTCAAAAAATGTAGCAGCTAAGGAAAAAGAATGCTGCTCCACTTACATTCCAGTCTATAGTAACAAAGAAAGGGTGACGTTTAATTTCTTCCACTCCATCAAATCCAGCACCTGAGAAGAGAAGGAAAGAATCAAAATGAAGTCATGCTTATAAGAGAGCAGCAGCATAACCTTTCTTCTCCAGTCTCCCTCCCCATCCCCGCTTTTCTTCTGACAGAGTGAGAGCCCCCATCTAAATGTTTCTTCTAGTCAAGAAATACTGCATGGTGCAACTGCCACTGCAGTATAAACTCCCATAAACAGACAAAGGCACTTCATTAATGACAGTTTGATCCCAAGGGTCTTTTACTTTTTTCTAATTGAGGCTGCTGCCAAGGTTTTGCATGAGACAGGGGATTTTAGCCACAGCAGAGTGCATGCCCCAGCAAGGTCAGGAAAGGCCCCAGGATATGCCGATACTCTGGCAAGGCTCCACCAGTGGCAGCTCTTCTATCCACACTGGCTTTCAAACCTTGATTAGCTACTGTTCTCCACAGGCACAGAAAGCTGCACTACAGGCAAGTATAGACTCAAAATACCAAAAGCCTCCAAATGATTTGAGGGAAGCCAGGGTTTTAGGTTCCCCGTCTTCAAATACTGTCTTCAAATTCCTGTGAGTACCAAAATCATCACTCTCAGTGTTATGTTATGTTCCCTTCACTATTAAATTTCTGTTACATTACTGTAGGAAATTTAGGGAAAGTCTTCTGAGATCTGGTAATGAATCTAATTCCTTCATTACTTTTGCCTTATGTTTTCACTGAAGATTGACATTTTTATTCCTTTAGCTCAATTTATTTGCTTCACTGCTATCAGAGAACCAAACAGGTACTCAGAAATAATTAAAGAACTGTCAGAGAGGATCTAGAATGCCATTTTTGGGGTTGATTTGACCTTATTAATAGCACTTCTCATTTTCATTTCAAGGAAAATTAAAATCTGGAAGCAAAGGCTTTGCACTGCAATTCTGGAATCAGTTCCTGAAGGGTACCCATCCTACTTCTTTACAAGCATGCTGAGCATCCTTAATTCCCAAAAGGATTTGGGATTCCTGCACACCTTGCAAGGGGCACTCAGCACCTCAGAGCTTTTTATGTATGCAGTATTTGTACTTCAGGAGGATAACATTACAAGCAGCTTTACAAAGGCCTTGCCAACGGAAGCTTTTGGAAAATGTGATGTCTGCTCTCCTTGTGTACAAAACCATTATTGATGTTTGTCAAAATGCAATGATCAGGAACTGCTTCCTACAGCCTGCTTAACATTCACTGATGAAAGGATACAGAAAGCAAACACTTTGTAAACATAACATGCAGGATTGTCTGTGAGGCCTGCTGGAAAACAGCAAAGAGGGATGATCTGATTAATTCCCCATCCCATTAATCTTTCACTATGGGCAAACACAAGCAATGCACATGAGGGTAAAGAATCCTAGCCTGCCATACAAAATTATGTGCTCAGAGGTGATCAGCCCCACTGAGGAGCCTGTGGGTTATGACAGACAGACATTTCTAGGCAAACACAACATGAAATCAAACCTTGGAAAAAGAAAGAGGACAAAAGGGACAATATCATTGCACTGTCACCGTGTAAGTCTGTTGCATTCCTGCAACTGGAATATGGATTGTAGCTGACACTCCCCCTGTAAAAGGGTATACTTATTAAAGTTAGGAAAAATCAAAGATGGTCAACACGGAAGCTTATGGAATGAATGAGGAATGTTATGGAATAACTGAGTAGGTCCGGACTTTTCATCCTGGAAACAGATGACCAAAGATGTATACAATAGATCACTAAACGATGCTAGCAGGAATCAGGTTCAGAAGAACCTGGAGATGTTTCCTCAGGAAACAGACAGTTGTGTGATGTGGAATTACTTGGAAAAGATGACGTGGTGTAAAATACTTATATGGGTCCATGGGGAGGCCAGGAAAATCTGTTGAAAAGAAATCTGTTGAAGATTACTTCATTGACAAACCACAAGAGTTTCAAAAAATCCCTTGCTTGACCTTAAAGAAGGAATAGGAGAAAATTTGGGTGAAGCAACACATATGTTTATCCTGTTCTTACATGCCCCTAGGCAGTTGTTTATGGCCCATGGGTACAGAACAAGAAAATAGTAAGTCTTAGAAAAAGACTTGTTCTATGACTTCCCTAGCATATTTTTGTTCAGTGCATAGTCTGAAGTCTGCAAGATTCCCTTGGCAGATTCATTCTGATTTTAGCAATGCCAACAGAAACACAAAACCAACAGAGTTACTCTGAAGAGAATTACATTAAGCAAATCTTCAGAAAAGAAATACCTCTGAAAAATGCTTTGAGTCAGTGGTGGTGATTGGAAACTGCAATGTGCAGTAAATGTTCTTTACCACATCAGGATGAAACCCAAGTGCCAGATTGATTTTTGCAGGACTGGGATAAGTGCTCAGACACTGTAAGACACTAGTAGCATATCCTAGACTGAGGAAAATTGCTAATGCATTCAGTTTTCTCCACTCCATCCCTTCCGCACTACTTCTCTTTCCCTCCTGCTTAGGCTAATGGATACATCACTTTGTGTCAGGAATGGCACGCTTTTTTTCAGACCGTCTATTTGAAAGCCACACTTTTTGCTACTGTTGTTGTTCCTTTTTCCAGAAACCCACAGAAATAAGAACCAAGAAAAAAGTCCACCCACAGCTACTTCTTTTAGTGGAGGGCTTCAGTGTTCAGTAAGAAATGCAAGCATGTAGTTAAGGCAGGCATTTGTTTGAAAAATTTTCATTTCCCAGTTGGGGCCACCTCAGCTCCAGCACAGAAGGAATATATTGTTAAGTGCAAGGGCTTAATATATTAAAGAAATTTAGGATGGTAATAGCCTAATTTTGCAAAGAGTGGATGACTTCCAATTCTTAGCAACTGATTTTATGCTATGGAGAAGGTTTAGCACTTCCTGCAGTTTTTATTCCCTGACCTTCTGTGCCATGAGACCTGCTGGTGTAGCCCACAACTCCTTCTTGGATTGTGTGCTGTGGCTGCAGGCAGCAGCGTGTGGCCTGGTGCTCTCCTCAGCTGGAGGAGGGAAGTGGCCCTCCTCCAGGGTGCATTCAGGAGCAGCTCCGGGAGCCAGAAGGACAGCCCTGATCCCGCTGTAAAAGTCCACGGGAGACATTAGCATCCGTGCTTATGCTGGAGTCTCCCTGGATTTGCTCAGCATGTTTCAGTCATTCATCTACCATCTGCAAATCTACAGGGGAACTGAAAAGAGATGTGCTTTCATGGAGAAAAGAAAAGCACTACAGAGGTCATGACTGGAAAGGCCTGCTTCATGGAGATGGACATTTCTTGGCATAGAGATGGGTATTCAGCAAACAGCACACTGCATGACCACAAAATTTTCACCTTCCCCAAGGTTTCTGGTGAGTTTGGGTTTTTAACTTCATTTCAACATCAATTTAGCAATAAGACCTATCAGTCAAGAATAATCAGCACTACCAAACCTATTGCCTGCAAATATTCTTATGTGCCATCTAGTTCCATGAGGGTCTGAAAAGATAAATAATTCTTTCAGATCAAACTGCCAGTTTAAACACATTATAGAGTGCAAGCATTTATATAAAAGCAGCCTCATATTAGTAAGTGAGAACTTAATTATCTAAGTTTTATGCCTGTAATAAAAGTGCCTGCAAAGAGTAAGAGTAGAATGTTTTATTTTTAATTGGTTTTGATTATTGAATCATTATGGACAACACGAGCCTTGAAATATTAAGGGCAAGAAAGGAGATCTATGAAATTTGAAAGTTGATTACTTGGATATTCAAATTCATCAGGAAGAGTTTCCAGAATTTTAGTTTCAGATAATTAAATTTCAGTGTCTCCACAGCTTCAGAATCTTTTTAGTGGGCTAGACTTTTTGAAGTACTTTTCTAAGGTTTACAAGAAATCTTTACAGTTGCTCTAACAAAGGGGAAAGTTGTTTTTTGTTTAAATTCATCATTTTATAAAGCAAAACCCCAAAGTTTTCTATGTGAAAAAGCAGAATGTATCTTCCCTGAGAACATGGGATTAAGAAAATAGTAATGATTTCCTTGGCTTTTACTCTGACCCTACTGGCATATACTTTTATTTTAAACTTTCTTGGCCAAGCTTCTCAATTATAAGGACTCTGGAAACTTTATACTGCTCAGCAGTGCAGGGAGTTTGTTAAATAATATGTTCTTAATATAAAATACATTTTAATATGTATTTTTTAAATAATCATTTTAAATAATAAATATTTTATTTACCTGAGCAGATCCAGGCCTTAGGGCATGTCCCTTGCCTAAGTTCCAGGCAATGTAATGAACTAACACCTTCATCATAAAGCTTTACTTCTGAGTGCTTACTCCTTATTTGTCAGGGTATTCAGTTAGTTTAAGAATTTAAAATTATGCTTATCCATAATCTGAAATTTGTTGTACTTAGAGCAATACTACCAAAGCAGTGCTATGCAGCTTATTTGTACAGCAAATAGGCTCAGAAAAGAACAGACAGTGCCCAAAACTAGGGATAGCAAAGGAAGACTTTCCATTCCTTAAAGATTTGTCACAAATATTAATACGGGCATCAGACTTAAAAATAGAAGCAAGTAAACCAGATCACTAAATTTCTTCTCAGTCTTGTCAAACTTGCTTCAACCCTAATATTTCTTCCATTGATAATCCAAATCTTCAAAACAAAATTTCAGAATACATCATCAATCTTTACTTCTGTTTGTTAAGATACCAAAATCAAATGGCAAAAAGTGCCTTTTATCTTGTCAATGTTTAAAATTGGATTTTGGAACTAAATGAACTTTCCAGATTTGCAAATTTATGAAACAATGGCTGAAAACAAGTGTTTGATCCATAATATAGTTCATTTGTTTTAGCATGCTTCATTAATTTTCCAAAGATTTTTCAAAACTGGATGTCTAAGCCTACTTTTTTTTTAAATATTATTATTCCTTTCCCAGAAAAAGCTAAAATTCACAAGGCTGAAGCAGTCCTTTTATCTACTGACTTCTGTTCAGTATTTAGGCCAACTATTCAAGCTTTTCTTCTTCTGTTATCAACAGGTCCCTTTCCATCTTCCTTTGTGCTGATCTCAATCAGTTAAAACAGAGTGCCTTCAGGAGCTTTCCACCATTATCCCTGAAATGTTAAGATCTCTTTCTCTGTTACACTTTTATATTTTATTTCCTTGGATGTTTGTGTTAAAAATAATTTCATTCTTTCTTTTTTTATTTTCCCCCAAGCCTTCCCAGTATTTCAATAAACCTCAGGTTTTAAAACCTTGACCCCTAGCAATTCCTCATTATTAACATATGAGGGCTAGAATTGTTATGGCTCAAACTAAGTTTTAGTGAGTAGCTTTTTATTTAAGGACTGGTATCCAGAAACTCCCACTGTCTTGACTGGAGCTCCATTTTGGATGGATAGTAACTTGTGAGAAGGCACAAAATGAGCACAGCAGAATAAAACCAAGAGATGGAGGAAGGGGGGGAAACAGCAGAAAGAAACAGAGGTAGGGAGTGGGAAAAAGTTCGTATTTGGTGCAGCACCCAATTTTTCTGAACAGAGATTAAACCTAGAAATCCCAATACTCTATTTTTTTCTAGTGTCAAACAAATTGCTTGAGAGCAATTGAAACCTGGTAAGAAAATGTGTTTTTCTACTCTCATGTCTACAGCATATCAGACTACAAGAGTGACCATTTGGATCGAAAGGTAAAACCAATGGAAGGGCATTTCCTCTGGGGGCCATGTGGGATTCCCCTGGTAGGAGAGGGGCCAGAGCAGCATGCTGCAGGACTGGCTCCCCACTGCCACCCAGCACTGTGCTTGATTGGGTTGTCCCCTCATCCCTGTGGAGAACAACAACAAAATTTGCAGTGGAAATCATGCCATAGGCATTGTCCATGACCTCATCAAATGCAATTAATTTGTTAATAAAACCCATAAACAAAGGTCAGATGACATAAGATACATTATTCAATATATACTTTATCACAATCTAAACAGGATTATTAACAAAGGGTGAAGACACATCAGTAAAAAGGAGATGCTATATTTGGGTAATAAAGAATAAAGTCTACTGTAAGACTGCACCGAGCTACTGAGACAGGACTGAAATGCATTTGAGAATGGGAGAGATGAAACCTCAGATTTGCAGCTAAATTACACAGATTCACTTGTTTCTCAGTCCCCTATATTATCATACACAGCAGTTATCTTAAATCATTCATAAAAGCTGGCAGTTTACACACCCTCATTACGAAAAAAATGAAATACAAATTAATAACGTGTTTTAGATTTCAGTGCTTTGCCTGTACTCCTTACAAATTTCTCTAGTGATGCTGAAGGTTCACTGTGCCCTGGGAAGAAATGCCAAATGCCACCTAATGAAGAGGATAACCATCAGAAAAGATGGGCTGAGAGCAACGACCACCACCAGACAAGGCAGGGAGCACACACCAAATGCCCTGATCAAATGCACACGTACCCAATCTGTTGGAGGGGTTCCTTTTGAAGAGGGCTCGCAGCAGGCTCTGGGCTTCTATGCTCAAGAACTGTGGCATTCCCAGCTTGGCTCTGAAAGAACACAACACTTGAAAAGAAAATAGATTTTTCAAACTTTTTTTCCATCCCACTGTGGCTGAAACAGTGGAATTGTAGTAGTCAGGATGGGCAGACACATGAAATCAGTGACCAAAGGCTGCCTAAGCATAGTGCAATACAGAGAAGCTGATCTTATTCTACGGAATTTAAGGAAGGTTTTACCACTGACTTAGAGGCACAGCAGATCTAATGAATCTCATAAAAATTTTGCAACCTAAATAGGTATTTTCCTACAGAATTTTTTCACTTTTTTAGTTTGCTGGAATAAATTTGGGAATCAAGAGGAATTTAAACAATGAAACAATGGAAAAACATATACTAAATTGCATACTATTTAAAGAGAATAAAACTTTTCTCTTGGCCATTCACCGCTACAAAAAAACCCATAATACTGAGCAAAGCTAAGCTTCAAGTACTTTTGTCTGCATTTAACATCAAATGAATGGGACATTGCAAAGGAAAATATTTGAAACTTGGCAACAAAATATAAGATGTCCTGCAGAAATCTGACTTTCCTGCATTTTGCAGATACTGACATTATCACAAGTAAGATAAATTTCTTTTGTAAGGCCCTCTCAGTAATTCACTTACTAGTATTTATTCTGAAGGCAATTTTAGAGTTAAACACAGGCATCAGCTATGTGTGCCTTACTAAATTCATGCCTTGCATAGCTTTGGAAAGTTCATTATGCACTTTATTACTGTCTACCCTTCCCATACTTGGGCCCTATGGAGTCTCCAGAGGGTAGAGTTAACTCACAATTAGAAGAATGAAAGCAGTTTTGATACTCACTTGAGAATGAGTGCCATTGTCTCCTTTCTGTCTTTTCCCTGGAAGGGTAATGATCCCGTCAGCATCTCAAACTGTGGAGTAGCAACAAAATGGTAAATCAAATGTGCACTGGGATGGTCTGCGTGGCTGAAAGACACCACATCCATCTTCTATTTCCAGCATGACTGAAAACGTGAGGAAAAGAAATGATCCAACAAGCTGTGCTTCAGAAAAGAAATGGCACAGCAAGTCTGGATGATTGTTCCATTCCAGAGATATGTTACAGACTGTTTACACTGATACTTGTTGTCAAGTTTTGGTATGTGTGGGAAGAAGTGTCACATATGCTGTTTCCTCCAGCACCTGTTTTATGACCAATGCTGGAAATGAGTTATTTGGATGGAGGGACCCTTAGCCTGCATGGGTATAGCTGTTCTTAGGTGTTTGGCATGGACTACCATGCAAGGAAAATGGATTCAACAATGCCACTCCCCATCTTTTTAGGTTGAGTCCTAAACCACCTTTTTGATTGTATATTTGCACCGCTTAGAGATGCCTCTACTGTATGTTGCAGGAGAAACAAGCCTAAACCACACATTCTCAAGGCTTTTGAGTGTGCCTTTTCTCCCTTGCTTTGGTTCCTCTGGCTGTACTCAGTGATGAATCTCACAAGTGTCACATTTAACTGAACCCAAATCTCAAAGCAAATTCAACAATCATCATCAATTATTTACCTAACTCATGTGTTGAAATATCAATCAGATATGGTTCCTTTGAGACAGATTAGTGCTATCAGTAAATTTGACAGGAATTTCACATCTGTAAGAAGGAAAAAAACCCAACAAAACCCCAACCAAAGAAGCTTGCCTAGCTTGGATTCAATACCAGGTCTTTCACATAGCTCTTGCCCATGGTGTTTTATGGAGTGGCAGCTGCATTTTCTGACTAAGGGAGGTTGAAGGCTGTGCATCACCAAATATAAAGACACCAAGAACATAAATCAGCTTGGACACAGAGGAGAACAGTATCCATTGAGGGTAAGGTGAACTGCTACTTGTTTATGTCTGTCACTCAGGCTTTGGATCTCTTCTACTATAATAATCTAATTAATTAGATTAATGAATCAATTTAATAATTAATACTCATTTCTATAATTAAATACCTGTTAAGGCAGGGAAGACTCTTCAAGCTTTATGTAGTTTTTGTACCTTATCCTACAAGAAACCACAGTGCTCCCAGAAAGCTCTTTGTGCTAAGAGGAATCTTTTCATTACCAAAACTTGTGTCAGATTGCCCCACAGCCTGACTCCTCCTTTTGCCCCGATTAAATACAGATATACCATAAGAAAAATACAGAAGACAGAAGAAAACTAATGGTGAAACTGCTATGCTAATTTTGGGAGAAGGGCAGAGAAAGCGTTTAGAAGCCAGATAACTAATTGAATATAGCTAATTGAAGGATTAATCTTCATTAGTAACAAATTACCTCAAGGCACTAAAATCCATAATAGAAAGAAAAAAAACCCCCACTTTAAAAAAATGTATATGGCTGACAAATATAAACAAGATTTGGAAAAAACAAATGTATTAACTTCTGCTTGGGTTAGGAGAGGCAAGAAAAGAGCTGCCTGGTAGAGCTGGAGAAAAGCAGCTTGTCCTCTACAAAGAAACATAATGGAGGAGAATTTTTAAACCTGCATAGATGACACTGGAGCTTAAATACCATTTTCAAAGTAATTCTGACCTATTAGAGCTTTAGTCCTGATTAAAGTGTTGAGATATACTGGGAATGAGGGGCAGAGAACACTGCTTCCCAGGGCAGCAGCAGCAATGGTACAGATTGTACCAAACCCTCCTCATGATTTCTAGAGCATTTATGCTCACGGTAAGTACCTAATGTTCACTTACACTTGCTCACGTTACTTTGTTGTTACAATAAATCTAATTTAGTTGCTATGTCTCATTTATACTGGCATAAATGGGCTTGACACTGCTGATGCAGATGATACAGATATGGAAGATACCAAGCAACTGCTTGGTCAGTGACTATGTGGGAAGGGACTGTAGCTCCCACCCACCCCAATATCCCAGGAATACCTGCAAATGCACTTTGGCTGCAAAGGACGGAAACCAGAAGGAAGGAACTTGGAAGAAATTTAAGTTGCAGGAGGGAGCAGGGAGAATGACTGTCCCAGAGGCTGTAGGGAATATTTACTGTGCTGCTGTAATGGCCAGCACTTTGTTACCCCATGTTCTCCAATTGCACAGGCCTAATGTTGAGATTAATTCAGGTCCAGAAGAAATGCCCTTAATATCAGTATTTAAAGTGAAAGGCAGCTACGTAAGTTAAGTATACCAGAGCTTTTTACTTCAATGAACTCAGCTAAGCAGCATCTATAAGAAAGCATTAGTTTCTCAATTACAGTCCTGACTAAATGTGTTGAAGGTTAAAAATGAAAGAACAGGAATGAAAACAAAAATTGAAATAGTTCATCTCATTAGTTAAAGCTATCACCTCACTGCGCAATGACCTGTCCTCCTGCTTACTTTTTCAAAAAATCAAAACTCTTGCTAAATCTGAATATGAAAACAGATGTGAGAACATGCTGCTTACACTCTTGCACATAAACAGAGAGCTGTATGGGTCACAGCAGTTTGACAAGAAGCTGAGCCTAGGGGTGAATGAACTCTGCAGTATTTTTGTCTATTAAAGCACTCCCTATAGTTTTGCTGGGAGACTCAATTTTCATTCTCTCCACTTCCCCATCTGTATAAACCATCTGTTTGCACCTTCCTTCCCACTGATTCACTTCCTGGGTGTTTTGGAGGGCAATCTTCTACTCACAGTACTTCAAAAGTCTGTACCTCCCTCCAACCTTGACTTCCTTTCTGTACCAAAGAAAGTGCAAGAAAGTCAAATACTCTTTGTTCCAGTTCAGCTGCCTATTTAGAAAACCACAGAATTAAGCTTAATGGAGTCACACAGTCCAACCCCTGTTGAGGTCTCAACACACTATGCAGTGCTTCCTTTCTCCAGTTTTCAGGGCAGTCTCCCATTTCAGTAGGCAAAACGAGCACTTCCCAGAAGATACACATCGGGGAAGACCTTGGAAAAGAGTGCCACATTTCCTGAGGAAATGGATTCAAGAAGTGACCTTGGAGGGTCATTGGGGAAGATAAGGAATGAGAAAAAATCCTCAGCCTAGGTAACTACCATATGAATCTTCCTAATTGATGGAAGAAGAGCAGGCTGTGCAAACGACTTCAGCCCAATAAATAGGATAAAACTCAGAGTGACAAAGAGACTTGATACCACTCAGTTTTCGAAGAGAGAGACACTCTCATCAGAATGGCCAGGTTCTCCTCTCCACTTCCAGTCATTTTTCAGGTATCTGAGAACTGTCAGTTTAATAATTTGCAAAATGCATTGAATACTTTTCATTATTATCTGAATGTGAAACATAATGAATTAGTGCTTGCAAAGGGTTGAATCCCTTAACACAGTGCAAGCACAAACATTCAAAATGATGTTCATGAACACCGTCTCTTGCACCAGGAATAGAACAAGTGTTATGATGGGATTTTATAAAAGAACAGTCTAATGCTTTGATGTCTTGTATTGATTTTTCCAATGCCACTGTGTAGTTAATACAAAATTAGTACAGAGCTGAATACGTTGCATACCAAAGGGACATCTTCTTTTCTTCTGAAACTTCACTACTTGCTGACACATATGAATACGTTTCTTCCTGTTTGGGACTGCCTACCAAGTCATCAAAGCCATTTCTCTAATTATATTCCCCTCTCTGCTCACATGATTCTCAAAGGTATACAGTGGTTTTTTTCCTGAACTGAAAGAGATAAAAACTTCCATAAGGTCTGTGACCTTGTAAATCAGCTGGCAGGATGAACTACAAAAGCACTGCTTTGTGAGACCTTCCAAGAGATTTGTACATGTTAGATCATGCAGACCAGTTTAGCTGGGCTTCAGAGATGGTAGTGTAGGCATCAAGACTCTTGCAGTGCAGCTGAAAAGGTATTATTTACATATCCAACTGTTTAACAATTTAGGCCAAACACTTGTTCATGAAGATCTTTTGATGCAAAGCTTTTACAGAATATATCCTATCCAAAATCTCCAAAGCAGTAAGATACAGAAAGGCAAAAAACAAAAACTGCCTGGTCATGATAAACCGCATAAATTCACCAGCACAAATCATAGTTGGGTTTCAGCAGTCATCACCACGTATTTCATGAGAAGCAGGGGCTGTCTTCTGCAATGCTGGAAAGGGCGAATTTCAAGATGTGTATAAGTACACTGATGCCTTAGGACTTAGCTTTTATATTTTTCAGGTCCTGTACTGCTTTAGTCTGCAACTCTAAAACTCCCTAGCCTGCTAGCTAGTGTTCTCCCATTCTGGTTAGACATAACAAACCCTCTCTGGGCCTGGACTCAAGGACACCTTGCTGTCCCAGGCCCTGAAATATGTAAACTGAGCCTCTGGGGAGGGGAAACAAACTTGGGGTAATGACTTCATTACCTGAAATTGTAATTGGAGAATTAACCCTGATGTTCAACTGGACCAAACTTATAAAAGTGTGAAAAACCCGTGACCCAGTGTCCATCTTGGGTGGAGCCCCTCGGAGGCTTTTTGACTGCCCAAGGTGTACCTACTGAAGGCCCTCAATAAATACCCGCTTTTATTCTCTTAATCTTGTCTAGACTCTGTTTCCAGGTAGCCACTCCAAGGCATTAATACCTGTTGACACACAGTAAGATACCATAAAACAGTTCAAATAAACGGAGCAGCAAACAAACAGAGCAGGTAACAGTTTCAGTTGTGTGGCCTGTGTCAAAGACCTAGGTGGCAGTAAATGACATTTTTCTGTTGTTGACAGTGAAACTCCTGGTGAATAATAATAATGAAATAATTAATAACATAATTAATAAATAAGACCAGAATAAGACCTCATTTTCAGGCAAGTTTGCTTCACTATTAATAATCGCAACATGCCACATTTAAGGAGTCTGCAAGGATCACTCAGTTTGATTCTAGCCTGTGCTACGGTCGATGCAGGTTGGCAAGAAGCTGCCAGCACAACCCAACCCTTCATACAGAAGTATTAATCCCCCTTCACAGAACAGAGCAGAACAGACAAGTGAGTGTATGGTTGCTCTGATGATGAGGAGGATACAGGCCATATTACAACTATCTGCCTAATATGTTCCCTTTTTTGATTAGAATTTTAGATGTGAAAATTACACTATCACATACAGTTTCTTTCAATCTATGCATATTTCATCAACTGGTACACTTTCTTTGTGTATTTTACATCATACTGCAAAATGCTTAGGAAGAAATGCTAATAAATCATTTGAATACCATTTAATTATTTTCAGATTGACAGAAAAACAGCTTTCCTAATAGAACATACAAGTGACAGAACAAGGAAAACAAGGAGAAAAGAGCAGAGTGAAAGACAACACTAGAAAATACTCCCACATGTTTGATGTCTGGAAATACACATTTTTCTGTCCCAACCAGTTAAATGTTGAAAATGGAAAAAGGTTGAACTGATTGACGTATTTTTCTCTAAGATGTTTGGTAACCCTTAAAGGCTAAAAGCGTTAGCTTGGAGTTTAAAGGGTTTTACTTTCTTTAATTCATCTCCTTTTATAAGGATTCTTATCTTTTCTAATTCTAATATGCTGAATTCTTAGGGGAGGGTTGAAAAGAGCAATGGAAAGAAAGAAAGAAATGCTAGCATAACCCAGGAAGGAAGCAGTCTGGTTTATTAAGAGTTTATTAGCTGGTGAAAGAAAAACAATCTATACACCAAATGCACCATCATTTAATGGGAGACAGAGTGAGCAGACACAGCTATCCTCCAAAACTAAATATGTAATAAAAAACTTAAAGATAGATTTATTCTTTGAGACATAACCTATTGATTTTCATGAATAAATGTATATAGTTCAGAAGTGCTGATCATCCATAAATGGATTTGTGGCCACAGGAGATAAGGATGTTCCACTCCTTTTATAATTCAGGCAATCAATTACAATATTTATGTAGATTAACTGCTGCCAACCTGCTAGATCAAGGATATAGGCCCTCCCCCACCCAAATTTTCACATTGTTTCCTATACTTCCTCTCGTGGCACCAGTTGTCCGCTTTGAGTAAACAAAATTTAAACATATTCTATGGATTTTGGTACGTAGTATAATATATAGCTACCAAACATAGCCTCCATACCACAGGAAAGAGTACCATATTAGAAGAGCACATTGCCAATTTCTGCTTCTGCAGGGAAGCTGTGACAATCACAGTGAGGTGCCCTGTGAGCCACAGCTGCCTGGTGGTGGCCATGCCCCAAGCACTTGGGTAGAAGCCTGCACACTTCGGGAGAGAGCAGCACCACCTCTGCTACCCAAACAAATCCCCGTGAGAGTAACAAATGCCTGGTGTCTGGGCTCAAGGGACAGCACGATCCTTGATAAAACAATGCTGCAAATATCTGCTTCCAAAAACCTACAGTGTTCATACAGCTTTTAAAAGAATCAGTGTCACAAATCAACTTCCTCATCTTCATCAGCAACAACAGAACACAGACTGAAGAGGCTGGAGGGGTGCACGTTAGCATCTAAAGATGTAATTTTAGAAGGCTGGCTTGAGGAAAAAACTTCCCTGATAGTGCAATTTTTATCTGAGGGATAAAATCCCTCCTACAGCCACCCCTCCAACAAAGCAGCACAATTTTTGCATTACCATGAGCACGCCAAAGGACCACCAGTCGGCACTCTGCGTGTGTCCTCGCCGGTTGACCACCTCTGGGGCCATGTACTCTATTGTCCCGCAGAATGAGTACGCTCTCTTGTCATGGTCAATGGCTTCTTTACTCAGACCAAAATCTACATAAATTGAAGAAAAAAAGACTTGTCAGGTCTCTAAAAATTATTACAAATGCTTTTGCTCACTTAAACTGTTTGAACAAAACACACCAACCAGCTGGAGAAGTGCCCTTCTGTCGGTGTGCAGAAAGAGGCCGCAGGCACGTATGTGCTGGAGCCCTGCCTATGTGGAGTGCCTGGCTGGCACCTGTAATACACTCTGAAAGCAGGCATATCATTTACTCTGTTCAGAATGAGGTTCGGGCCCAAGGCAGAAAGGAGTTTAAATAAGCAGAAATATACAGTTCAGGTTTGGTGAAAGCAATGCTAGTGAGGATTCTTGTGCAGATAACCAAAGTACTAGGAATAATAAACCCAGATTACACCAGTGAAAAGGCTGGGTACACAGCACCTTCAGAGTGGCAAAGGGATGTCTTTCCAGCCATCTTCTGCCTGGATTAAATACTCATATTGGAAGCATCCTTCCATACACAGTTGTAGGCAGCCAAACCTGCCTGCTTCACATCAGTCAAGAACACAATTTTACCAAGAAAATGCTATGTTCTCCATATGCTGTGCAGCACGGGGGTTTGACAAATTGACAGAGAAGCTCAACACTCAAACTCTTCTGGCTTCTAGTTTTTGTAAGCAAACTCCTTCCAACAAAAGACCAGGATGCATGGAATATACTCCAGAAAAAAAAAAAATCAGCTTATAGGCACGAAGTTTTCTGTTCCTCACATACCTGTTATCTTAATGTGACCCTCTTCATCAAGAAGAATGCTATAAAGCAAAAAAGAAACATTGATTCATTAACCAGGCACAGAGTGCAGTTAAAAACCACAAATATAAAATATTTAAGTCAGGTACGGAGATATGCAAGTGTCCTGGGGTGACGTTATGAAGCCGCTCTATTCCTTACCCATCCGCTCAATGCCCAAGGACGCTGGGCCTTTAGGATGGACCCGGGGCTGGGGCCGGAGCCACGGACCCGAGGGGGCGTTGAACGGTTCAGCCCAAGGGCTTCAGGGGCTCGGGAGGGAGTGCGCCAGGAATGCCGTGCTGCTTTTTGGTTTCCTTTGTGTTCCAGCTAGCTGGGAAAAGGTTCTGTTGGTTTTTTCCTTGGTCTTTTTTCTCTTTCCTTTCCCTTGACTCACTGCTTCCCTTCCCTCCTCGCTGGTCTGGGGAGCCTGCGGGGGTGGCCCCAGCTGGTCGAGCCCGGGTGTCTGTTCCCTCTCTGGGAATTTGTTGTATTTTGAGGGTTTTTAAAATCCTGTTCTACCCTGTTTTGTTTGTGTGTTAACAGTTTGGTTTCTTTTTCCCACTTTCACTTCTTGTGACCCATTTGTCTCACTGACGGAGGAAAAGGGGAGGCCCTTTTCCCTTCGGAGGAGACACTCACTCTGGAGTGTTTCCTCCTGAAGTTTTGTCTCAAAAACCGAGACAGCAAGATTCAAAAACTTGTGTAAACAAAACCTTAGTGGATTCTGTGGCTCCAGAAAGAAAAATGAATATCAGAGGTTTGTTTAATCTCATGTCTGAGGCATGCACAGCCTGAGGCAGTTCCATGAAGAGCCTCCTCCTTGCTCCATAGGATGGTCAAGGTGGGCATGCAAGCAGAGCTCAGAAAGAACAGAGTGCTTAAAGCCAAAAACTGCCGAGTATATGCTTCCAGCAGGAGAAGGAGCTAGAGCTTTCCTGTTCTTGTCATAATAAAGGGCAATCACACAAATAATCAGGGCTTGGACTCACTGGACCTAAAATTAAGTCCAAAGGTTCATGCTGAAGTAATAAAAGTCATCACAGAGTGCAGTGACTAGTCATAGCCTAACTGCATGGATGTCAGCCTCTGCTTATTTTTTCTGTCCAGAGCACAGATGAAAATTCAGCCTGGAAGCCAAATTCAAGTATTCCCACATTTGCCACCTGCCAACATATTTTCTCCTCACAAAGGCACTCCAACATTTCTGTAGCTCACAAAAAGCAGTGCTAGTTTTTGTGGAAAGGAGGGGACACTGAATTTGAAAAATAATGATTTTGGTAAATAAAAACTGGCATAGTAATGAAGGAAGTCTTCAGTACTAGTTAGACTTAATACATTTCTCTTTTCCAAATGATCTGTCATGGTGCCAGCTATGTCTATATTCCCCTTCTCTTAGAGAATCACTTTAATTATTCAGGAAGAAAATAGGACAGAAGTGAACCAAATGTAATAGGCTATACTTTTGTGAAAAGTTGTGAAAAGAAACATAATTGAAAAAAGATGCTCTTCTGTCATTCATTTATGTGTTTAGAAAAAGATGTTGTGCAATTCCTCAAAGGGCAGCAACTAAGTCAGTACTATGCATCCAGTAATTAAAGCCTTTTCTTCTCGATAAAAGCATCTTACCTTTATTCTTTCTCCACAGCTTTCTTGAACACATAATTTTCAAGTACTAGTCTATAACAGGCATATTTAAATGTATTTTTGTGACTGCAACCCCTAAACCTGTGCTTCAGAAGAGAACAGAATGAAACACCTGCCAGTGTGGAAGTGAGCATGAATGTATGAACTCCACAGACCTGGATCTGGAAAAACAGCAGGAGGACTAGAGCTCATAGAAATCACCCAAAAATTTGCCCCACACCCAGGAAGCCCCTGTGAATTACAATGCAATTCAAAGGTTGTGGAAATTTCCCCAGAAACACTGATTTTATATTTAATGGATTTTAAATTTCATAATTTCGTATTAAAAATCCATGCTGCTTCTGTACGTATACGATGTACGTTTCCCATACCTTTGCCCTGGTTAGAGGGTCCACACCTTACCCTCATTAAAGGGATGGAGGCAACACCAACACAGCTATCAGACTGATAATACTGATGGAGGTTGAGTCAGAAACATACAGCAACTCTTTCTCACACTGAATGTTTGAATAAGCAGCAAAATTAATAGATCCTGGCTTCCAATGGATGCGTAACCTATATCCCCCAAAACGTGATCTACAGTTCCCTCTGCCATCTCATGTTCCCTAACCACCCTTCTACCATGCCCTCAGCTGCTGGCAGCCTCTGTGGCCCCTTGCAGCACCCTCTGGACATCTGGATGTTTCCACATTTGCCATCTGGCAGCACAAATAACGCTACAGTTACTAACTGAAGATTATATTTCACATAAAAAGAAAACAATACGCTAATAGGGAAAAAAAAAGGCAACTGTTGCACTGAATTATCTTAGAGTGAAATTAAGAAGCAAAGAACAAAGTACCTGCTTCTAAGAATGCAAATTACAATAACAGACAACTAGTTTTCTCCAGTGTGACTGTAGAAGCAAACTTACTATCTGATCATTCTCTGTACTCTCTTTTTATCTTCATCACTTTACAGTTCCTTTTTATCCTACAATGTCCATAGTAGAATTTCTATTGTGACAATCACAATTACTTTAGCTATGGTTTACAGGATACATTACTCTGCAATAAGACAGTTTTATTCTGTGGAAGGGAGAAAAGAATCAGAAGTTCTTAATATGATTCAGGCTTGAGAATAATCTTTCAATTAAATTAATGTTTTGAAATTATAAAAGCCATGAAAAGTAGACTAATTTTAAATGCTAAACTAGGTCACAGTCTCACTGAGTGATAACCTTCAGGTAGGAGTTCTTTTCATTTTATTTGTTCAGTCTAAGGCTTGAGTACTTTTACAGGATACTGTCATCATCAACGTTCTCCTCAAGGCAGTAATAACGGTTATTAGGTGAAAAATATACCAACACCATAAATAAGTGAACCACACATAGGCTTGGAACAAAAAATGCCACAAAACAAGGGTGTCTCTTAGAGAAGAGGAGACTAAGGGGAGACCGCATTGTAGCCTACAGCTTTCTGAAGAGGGGAAGAGGAGGGGCAGGCACTGATCTCTTCTCTGTGGTGACTGGTGATGGGCCTGAGGTTTAGGTTGGATATTAGGAAAAAGTTCTTCACCCAGAGGTTGGTTTAGCACTGGAACAGCACTGGAACAGCACCAGCCTGACAGAGCTCAAGTGTTTGGACAATGCTCTCAGGCACATGGTGTGTGTGACTCTTGGGGTTGTCGTGGGGATATTCTATTATTCTATGACTGAGCATTTTTGCATCAGGATCATCCCACAAACATTTAAACTGCTTTCACTGACCTCAGTTTGAAAGTATGCCTTGAGAAAATAAAGGCTGGAAATCTTCATGCTAGAGGCTGGAGCTAAGTTAGTAGCAGTGGAATGACATACTCCGAGTTACAGGAGAGGCCTCACAGTACAGCTAGGACTGCAAACTCCGTATCAACAGTACTGCTGCGACTTCATCACAGGGATAAAAAGCTTTCACTATGGGTTGTTGGCATTGTTTTATATTATGTCTTAAGTCAAGGCCTGAACAATTCTCTCCCATTTCTCTCTTTCTTTATTTTTGGTTTTTAGACATGTCTTTTGGGCTTAACTCTGAGCTCCAAATTCCCAAATCAAGGTGAAGTTCTGCCAAATCTAATATAACTGGAACTCTGGGGTTGGTTTGTTTGGTTTTATGGGGTTTTTTGCGGGGTTTTTTGGGGATAAGTTTCTTTCTAAGTGAGAGCAGTTTTGCAGAAGATTCAACCCACACTTTATGTTTTTCAGAAACTGTAGCCAAATTTTCAGGTTGGAAATAAAACCCGAGACTTTATGAACAATGTTTTATTTCATTGCATGTTTTGTTATGAAAGTACCAGATGAATAGTCAGATATCTACTAAAGAGATGAAGCTTCTCACAAATTGTCAGTGTTTTGTGACATTCAGTGTTTGCATGACCCCATACTTATCTCACATGACCCCATGCTATCTCACCCTGCTGAATACAAACTCATCTCTGCTGCAGCTTCATTGACAACATGAAGTCAAAAAGGGACTGTTAACATCAGTGGAAGCTTTCCACCATAACCCTTTGTCTTTTACTGATTCTCAGATCTCCCCTCTCTACACAGGGCAGTTACATTCATAAATTGTCATGGTTTGGAACACGTTGCATTAAAAATTGCTGTTCGTGTTTTTTAGAGTATAGTTCAACATATCAGATGTTGTTATAAAACTGTTATATATATGAGCTGTCCCTTGTATACACAACTGAGGGTCTTAATACCACTCCTTGTGAACCTAAGCCCCTATGCCAGCACTCAAGGTGCATCTAGGTTCCTGAAAAGAGAAATGGTAAAGATAAATAATAATATTAGTCTATCCATTTTCAGATGGTAGAGTTATTTCTAAGTCACTCATACCCTTAAACCACAGCATAAGAAATAACATATGCAACACATACTACTTTATAATAAGTACCCATTTATCTATTTTGGTATATTTACCATATTTAATAGCTTGATTGTGCAGTTCTTAAGTAAAATCATGCCTCACCATGTAAGGAACTCAGTGGCTCTCAGTGTGACTGAACAATACCTTGTCCCACGAGGGATGCCACTGAAATCACCAAGACAACTCAAGGAGAAGAATTTGTCTGCAACAATTCAAGAGAAGTATCTGCTTGTTCTAAACAAGATTTTAACCAGAAAGCTCAATTACTTGTCTTTTTGAAATAAGTACAGCTGACTTGAGAACAACTCCCAGTTGCACTTGAAATTAACTCATAACTTTGAGTTGTTAACATGGATTTTTGCTCAGGGAATCTTAAAAAGTAAAAGCTGAACCTTAAATTTTAATGTACTGAGAGTTCTTCCAAGTGGTTTGAACAGTACTATTTTCTAAGTTTGTTTTTTTTTTTTCACATATACTATTTTAATTCTTATTTTAGCATACTTAGAGAGCTGACATGCAAACTCAAACCTATCAGCAAATTACTTTTGGGAACTTCTGAAGAACAGCAAAAGCATTGAACAATGAAAGGTCAAATGCAGCATCTATCTTTAATAAAGGGGGAAGAGAGAGAGAGAATTGGGAAATTATAAACTAATTAATTTATCTCCAGTTCTGCAAATGTGACAGAGAAGACCTTGTGCTGTAATCATGCTGGCAATGCCTCTCCTGAAGATGTGTGTGTGTGATTCTGCACGTTGCACTTCAAAGGTGAGAGGAATCAAAGGAAACCAAAGGGGAGGAATGAGAATGATTGAACACCTATAAAGACTAACTAGTGAAGAAGAATTCAGTAGCTGGATTGTTTAGGGTACAGAAAAGGGTCTAAGGACAAGGATGTTCTCACTATTACCTGAGGCTGCTGCTGAGAGCAGAATAAGCAAGTTGGAGCATCTAGGAGAGCAGGCCAAGGAGCAGTGGCATGCAGTGGCAACAAAGACATTTCAAACTAGCTATTAGGAGCGACATTCTAGATGAACAACTGGTGGAGCACTGCCAAGAGGCCTCCTATGGAGACCATGGGGTCTCCACAGCTGTCTTAAACCTAGGTTAGCAACATGCCTGTAATGGTCTTGATAAATTTGATCCAGCCAGGGGGCAAGGGGAAGATGAGAACATCCTGGGATAGTCCTAATTTTCTTTTATTGTCTTATTTAGAAAGTTATTCTTTCCCAGATGTAATTCAAAAATTTAGCTTTTTTTTTTCCCCTTGAGAATAATATTTTTATTCTGCTGTATCTATTTCTTTAACGTAAACCTAAAGTTCCAGTGCAGTCATAGGCTGTCATGCTCTGCTGTCCTAGGTGTGACTACACATAGGCTTTACACTTACAGAGCTATTTTTAGAGGATATGGTTTTCAATCAGAGGCCTTGCTTTATCTCCAGGTATGAAACTCCTGGGTCATTTCCTTTCCTACACAACAGTTATATTCATGTAAACTAATTTTATACTATGTCAATTGCATCCAAATGAAACTGTATTACAGTTAATCCATTTAACTGTACCTCAAAGACCACAAACCATATATACAGAAGTTAGAGAATGCAAGAGTGAGGGCTTCCACCTTAACTTTACACAGTGATCTCACTGTATAAAGGTCTTCAGTTATGTGATGATACTTCCTATTTTCTTCCAGAGAAATCTTGTCTCAGCAAACTGGTAACACTTAGGGACGCATTTTAGCAGAGCAGTACAGTGAAAGGGATGGCTGGTCTCAGACAAAAATACAGAGAAAACTGCATTCCATCTGTACCTTTTCAACATGCTTCTATGTGACAATGACAAATCAGTGACACCTCCCTTCCTTAGATGAGCTCTAATTTCTCGATTCACTGATCCCTGATTTGAAGCACTGCAGCTTGGTCTGCAGAAATATGAAGTGCTCTCACTTGCAACTGGAGTCACTGAGAGATGTTTTTTGAGATGCTAAGTGACACTTCCTGCTGAGAACTCAGTATCTCAAATACAATGAACAGTTTTGACATACACTTAATTTTCTCCTTGGTTTCTAACTTCTTCTAAAGCAAAAAATTACAGTCTGCGCCTATAAATGTAACAGCATTGTGGCTTATATCTGAATATACAAGCTCATGTCTGGATACCTTCTAATAGCAGATTCATATATCATGTATTCTCTCAAAAATCAGCCTCATCTAACATCAGAGAGAAAAGCAGTGTGCATGAGTCATACTAATGCTCACTAAAATCAAAGTTTAAAACTGAAAACCTGTAACTGGAGTTATTCTATTGTGTACATGTTTGTTGATGCTGAATGGATAAAACAGCAATTCAGAATGAAGCTGAAATCAAGGAGCTGCTGGCAGACAATGAGAGAGCTGCCATGGCTGTAGCAGCTGGGGTGCAACCACTGCCTACCTGCATTTCATATCAGGAACAAAATGGTACTTTTCTCCCTCCAGTTTTTCAATTTTCAGGATGACTTCCCATATTTGCCGAAGACTCTGGTTTCCAGTTTTGGTTGCATAAATGGGCAAGATTGGAAAATTTGGTCAACTGCAAAAAACCCTCTAGCCCAAAAGACTGAGCGCTCTTGTTATGTATATCTGTTGAATTAGCATAGGACTGCTACTACTATTATTTTTCTCACCAAAACATAAAATTGAATTTAAAATTTAAATCACATAGAACTGTAATGGAGATAAACAGTCTCCTCCCCCTCAACTTCTCACCTACAAAGTCCACATTCCATCACTTTTGGTCTCATGTTTTGTCCATGAGAGTGAAAGCAATACACTCAATTTTAAAGGAAGAGCTGCTTATTTTCAGTTTGATGTGAAAATGCACATCAAATGCACATCAAATGTTTCAGTTTGAAAATGCTGCTGTGCTGTTGGACTTTGAAAGTGTAAGCAATTGCCAAACAGACTGCCCTCAGTGGTTACCTTTTATAAATGCTGGTGAACATTACATTAAAAAGGAACTTTGAAATGTTGCAGCCTGATTTATTCAAGTCATCACAGCAGATGCCAGCAAAGCACCAGGCAAAGGGCATAGAGTAAAAACAGTATCATGTCACTCCCAGTGATAGCACTGAGGGTGTCATTTGCTCTACTGATGTATTGCAAATAAAAAAGAGAAAGGAAAATTAGGACCACATTACAAGTGAAAAATAGCTGCAAATATAAGTGAGAACAAATATTTTGGAAAATATTTTTCACAGTTAATACAAGTATTTTAAAAATCCTGATTACCATGTCTCTCATGAGTTAATAGGCACACAAGTTTTCAGACATGCTCATTTAATGGCTACAGTAAAACTGAACGGTGCCACGACATATTCCATATGAGCTGGAGGTGGAGTTGCTTTGAATGGTTTACACTGCATCAAGGGGAAGGCCAGATTAAATGCTGCAACCAGAGAACAGTGCCAGTGAAGTTCAAGGACGGGGATCTGAATTCTTTACTGAATTCATTCACAAAACTGAAGTCCAGGCACACAGATGTCCCATCATACTGGAGCACAGTCAAAATATTTGGCCTCACACTAAAATGGTATGATAGGAAAACCCTACTGCTCTTAGTGCAGGTCTCATGTAGAGTCTCACAAACAAGAAGGAAGGCAGAGCCCCTGGCACCTTCTCATTTAGTAGCATGACAAGGAGCAGAAGCAGCCTAAAAGTTCATGTATTTATGTTTCAGTTCACTTTTCCTTGTTAACTTACTTTTCTGGTTTTAGATCCCTGTAAATAATTCCAAGACCATGGAGGTGGTCTAATGCCAAGGCCAGCTCAGCTAAGTAGAACTTGACATCCTCTTCTGTAAACATCACCTAGAAAGAAGGAAGAGAAGGAAGAGAAGACCACATCTATTTATTGGACAGCGGAGGGCTGGCTTGCCTTAAACAGACACGGGGAAGGAATTGTCTAACCTGGGAATGCTGGAAGAACCATCATATCAGGTTCAATTTTCCATAATTTGTCTGAACTTACATTAACAATTCTTACCAGATTCTCCTTATAAAACAAGTCTTGATCTTTTGAGTGCCTCTGTTCCTTAACATATGCTGCTCTCATTTGTCTGTTTGATCTGTTTAGATGACATTATGTCACAATAATAGGAATAAATTATAATTCCTTAGCCTTTGGAAATGAACGGCAAAATTAAATACACTCAGTGCAGCCTATATTGCTTTCATAGTCCTTAACTTGCTACAATCTTGGCATTTGGTTACCAGCTTCCCATGAAATGGAAACCTTTTTTTTGGAAGTGAAATACTTCCAAATCTGAGCAGAATACATGGAATGAAGAGACTCAGATCAATTTAAAACCTTCTGTCTTGGAGGTTCAAGCAATCTCAGTGCAGATGCCCTAAGCAGTGATGTCTTGTTTAACATCCAGGGCCTGATGAGGTGCCAGCCGAAGACAGCTTTTTCTGTAGCTGATATGGATACTGCTAACACTGAAAGCTGTGTTTTAGGTGAAGAAGCTTCTGTAATCAAAAAACCAATAAGCTCTGAAAAACTCAGATGGCAGGAAACCCCTCCGGTTCTACTTCCATTGTATCTCAGACGTTCTCTTTAATTAAATTTCAATATGCACAGAGATAATAACGCAGAAAAAGAAGCTGATATATCGGATACACAAGTGTGAATATTATGCATGACAGAAGTAAAATGAGTCAGCTCAATACAAATTTACTTGTCATATATAAATGCAAATTCTACAGTAGAAGTTGCAGAGCTTAATTTTAAAATTAAGTCTCTGCTCCCAGAAAGGGGTAGCCAAAATATCTGAGTG
Source organism: Corvus kubaryi (assembly GCF_017639235.1). Lineage (NCBI taxonomy): Eukaryota > Metazoa > Chordata > Aves > Passeriformes > Corvidae > Corvus > Corvus kubaryi. Next base: position 3,745,962 of record NW_024581081.1, read on the forward strand.
CTTTGAGAAGTTCCAGACAGCTGAGAGAAAAAAAAGAGATGATTCAGAGAACAGATGTCACATAATTTAATTAAGAATTTTACTGCAAAGGCTAGAAATAAAACCACAAGGAAAATAATAAATAATTACACAAGCAAAAACTCTAAAAATTTAATTGCATTGAATGCAAAATTTGCATTAATTTTCAAAATAAACTTAAATTATTTATAAACTTTAAAATAAATAATGTAGGCAAGAAATTAAATCAATGGAATCAAGGAAAAATCTAATCTATACATATACACCTAGTTAATGTCAGATGTCTCAAAAAGAGCAAGAAGTAGGCAAGCTTTGCATGCATGCATGCAATGTATGTATATGGGATCTGACTGAAAGTCCACTGAAATCAATACCTTTCAATCAAATCTATTATAACAAATTGCAGACAGTTCAAGTTTTCCCAGAACTTCTGGCCCCTAAACAGCTGCAAAGTATAGGCAGACAAGGTGAGCTGCAAACACTGAAAAAAGAGAAGTATGTTTTTACTGTCAGCTTAAGAGGACTCGCTCCTGATGGTACACAGCAGAGAAGTCAGTGAATCGCCCTGGAAAAGCTTTGGGGAAAACATGAAGCTTTAAAGAAGTACAAAGTCTGAGCTGTTATCTTCCACTTTTGAGTACACTGGCTGTGCAGAACAGGGACCTGCCCTCTTAGGCAAGAGCCACATTTTCTGTCTTCTTCCATGAAACTGGAGAGGCCCTTGCTGAGACAGCAGCGCTGCCTCGCTAATGAAGCTTGGTCTCATGACAATAGCAGAAGGATATTTTAAGTTTAAATTTTTAAAATCTTTTCCCTCATATTAAAAGTAACTGCTACCAGGAACTGAATATTTATACAAGAATCATTACTCAGTGGTGTAATTAACTTCTTACCAATGTCTTGCATTAGCAAGCAAGCCTTAAAAGCAAATACTTGGGGTCCCAAGCTACACTGCACACAGCAGCCTGCAGCATGTCACTGAATCAGGAACTGAATGGGGAGGGGAAAAAAAAAAGCTAGGGAACTTTTGACTGAAAATACTGTTTTCACTGCTTTTTTAGTCCATCAGTAGCTCCCCAAACCCAAGAAGAGCAACAGAGCTTCCCCTCAAGATGGCATTTGAAAGGTCCCTGTCTTTAAAGACTGTGTGGTAAGTGGTTGCCCACACCCCTGTCCCCACAACCTGGGAAGTACCAAGGGTTGGGGACGTCGTGTTGGTGACAGAGAAGACCAGGGCACAGACAACTGCAGGGCAGCCATCCTGCCTCACTGGAGCCTCCTGCACTTCTGCAAGGACATCTCTGGGACTGCTGGCTCACAGAGGTTTGGCGATACAGAAGAGGCCCAAATGACCCTGGAAAACCTATTGTGGCTGCTCTGTATGGGCACCAGTGAGGCTCAGGTTTGGGATGTCTCCTGCCTGCAGCAGTCCCTCTCCAGGGACATGGCATGCAGAGGAGAGAGGAGGGATGAGAGCCTGGGGAGGGTATGGAAGCAGCAGCTACTCCTGGCAGGCAGAAGGAGGGCAGGTGAGGGCTGTGATAGTCAATCTCCCATTCCCAGGGTGGCGCATGGCCCTTGACCTGCTCCCAGCAGCTGCAGGGGCTGGCCCTGACCCACAGCCATCTCTTCCCTTTGCTGGCAGTGTGTGTGTTTTTCCAGTGGTTCTGTGCTCATCCCAAGGGCAAAATGTATTGGGGATTGATTACTCAGACCGTTTCTCATCACATCCAAGACTTATTTTGAAAACAATGAGTCTGGGGCTACTTTGCTACGGGAATGGCTTAGCAGTGGTGCAGTTTTCTCTGGCAGTGATGCCTACATGGTATCTGCTGCATTACCTATAGCATAGTTCAAATACAGTTATTAAGAACCCACTTAACCATGCAAAATGAGATAGCTCTATTACATATACATAGGACTACTCCCAAGGCCATTTTTCATTCCCACCAACTCAATCTGAGTTCTGAAAATCCAAGACAGTCTTTAATTTCTCAGTTGAAGATCGATCAGCTTACCTCTTTGGAGAGTCTGGTGAAAAGGTCCCCTCCCCGTAGGAAATCTAGTATTAGATACAACTTTCCCTCTGTTTGAAATGCTGCATTAGAAAAGGAAGGAGATGTTGGAAGTTTGAATCAAACTAAAGTCCCCAACAAGTAAGTCCTGTTGACTAGCAGTATATCATTCATGCCATTGCTTCACTGTCATTTTAAAACTTTGAGAACCATAAAAAAAATTATTTCTGTCTAGAACTTAGCAATTGAGCTTAGATTATGGGGGAAAGTAGCGTCAGTTGAGAGACAACAGTGCATTACTAATACCTTCATTTCTGTGCTAAGCACCTACGAATTAACAGTGTTTCCCACTCCACAAGGTATCTGGAGTCACCGAGAGCGAGGCATAGAGAGTTGTTCCCATGCTTGTGTGAGAGGAGAGCCCACACACTCAAATGTCCTCAGAACACCTGTTACAGTAATAATGGGGCTGGCAGGGCAGGAGGCAGCTCCAGCAAGACACCACATTCATGTACACACATATGCAAATTTAGACTGGTACTGATTATTAAAACCAGCTTTTATTTAAATCCTCTGTCTTTCTAAATGATACCTTACAGTGGGTAAAGGGTTGGCATACGTAAACTCACCAGTTACCCCACCAGCACTACCTACAACATCAGACTTTATGACAAATTTATTTTGATGGAGGAATGGATAAAACTTACAAATACTGAATTTCTCCTTTAGCATAAATGAAGAATTTCACACAGGTTGCCTCTATGATTTTGTTACAAACAGAGTCATAAGTAGGCAGAGGGTATCTGTACGAAAGTTTAACACATCTAGTCACAGTTCCCCAACCAATTTAAGAAAAAGCACAAATTATATTTTATTATAGTTACCATAATGAAGCTTGACTATGAAAGGATGGTTGACTTCTGCCAAAATATCTCTCTCCATTTTAGATCGTACCCGATCCCGAACTATAAAGAAAGAACAATAAGAACAGTGACATACTGAGAGGCAGCATGGTCGCTGGATACAGTACTGGAATAAGGTTTGGCAAACTGGATCCTGATTCTCGCTCTGCTGATGGCTTATATGACCTTAAGCAAATCAGACCACTCATGTCCTCTGTTCCTGACTGTCTGGTCTGTGTAGTAAATTCTCCAGGAAGGCCCTGAGCCTCTCTCTATGGTGAGCTGCCCTAACTAAAATGACTACAGTATTACAAATAACAGGAAGGCAATTACACTTCACAGAAGAGAATGCTAATGTGAAAATGAAAACTACACAAAATTAATAACTTTACTTCATTTAAGATGAAACAGAATGTACCAGTCCCAGAGCAAGTCAGACTAATGTCACGCAAATTAATTTATTGTATTTTGCTGATGCTAGCAGTGTCTATGACGTATCACTGAATAGCACTTTCTGGAAGTGATGTATATGTAAAATATTCAAAACTTCCAATAAGCCACCCAAGAAATCAGTAATAAATAAAAATTCCAAATAAAAATAGTACATGATTCTTTTTATGTGTAGAGATAAGTTTATTGTGTGACAGCAGTGAGAAAAATACTTTTTTTGGTTGAGATGAATAGAGAGAAAGGGAAATCATAATTTCAGAGGTGAGCTGAGTTCAAGCTAAACAAAATTAGTGCTGAAGATTTCATACCAAAGCCATTCAGCAGAATATTCAGACACTGAGGATTCAAGTCCCCATGTAATCAAATCTTGATTCTAAAGATCCATTTTTCAATCACTATTTTATTAAAAGTATTGATATTTTCTTCTGTCTTTTCACAATGCCAATACACTTTTCAGACAAAAGCATCTACAAGAGATATTATGAAACTATTTTAGGTAGCAAAGCCTGAGATCTCAGTCAGATTCTGTCATTGGAGGCATGTGTTGTAGAGCTGCTCAGAAGCTGAGTACTCTCAGCACCCAAGGAAGGAACATATCATAACAAAACCTCCGTCTATTGCTGTACTTCAAAAATTGATGCACAGAAATAGGTCCAAAGCAGCTGATCAGAAAACCTTAAATAGCACTGGTGACATACTTGGATTTCTTGCTATTGTGATGCTTTACTTAGGCCACTACTGACGTAAGCTTTACTAGCTCATTCAAGCTAAGCTACCTTGTAGATAAATTCAAAACAAAGGGAATTGCGGAGTTGTAATCTCATCCCACAAGTAAAAATCACGCATCATACACTCACAAAATGCTTAACCTCTGTGAAGACAGACCATTTTGTGTGCTGTCCATCAGTGATGATCCCAGGTGGGAATTCCTGTTGGATATGTGGGCATTGCTGGGCACTCTACATGGGACATTTCCCATTAAGCCTGGTTAGGTAGCCCAAGAAAGTGCCTACCTGCATTTGCACTGCACAGGTGTGAGAAGAGGCTGTCAGAACAGCAGCACACCCTCCTCCACCCATCATTTTAACCTCTCAACAAGGAAAGGCCCAGGTGTGCAGCCCAGTGCTTTGCCAAAGCCCCATGCCTTGTGCCCTGCTTGCTGCTGTGGGGGTTCCAGGGTGTGGACCTGCCAGGGTGCCAAGTCACCCTTCTCCCCACATGCACAGAGGAGGCACAGCAAAATTATAGATAAGGTTATATCACCACAGAACACATCTCATTCTCCAGTCATGGCCCTGTAACCACTCATAACCTGCGCTATGGGGCTACACTTCCTTTTTGAAAACCTGTCTTTTGGGAGCAGAAATCAGGCTCATGAAGCTGGAGGCTCAGCAGCACCTCAGATTGTCCCTGTCTGGGCCCTGCTGTCCTCATATGGCCTGGGCCAGCCCAGGACCCCACACGCAAAGTACTTGTGGGGTGCCTAATTACCTGAGATACAGAGAAATACAGGCTATCTAAAAGTGATCATAGTCTCGCTTCAATAGTTCTCCTTAGAAGTACTATTTGCATTACTGTGGTTTTGTTCCACACAGTACTAAACTCAAATCCTCTAAAGAGCAGCCTTTCATGTTGCACCTTCATCAGCAGAGCATTATTACAACACAAAGAAAAAACAGAAAAGTGTCCTTTTGACACATTGAATGTAGATGTATACCAGTAATGTCACATGGGGACTTCATGTGCTTTTCTTTTGAAATGCATATAATGTTGTGAAGGCTATTCTTCTGAAAGAAAGATCCTCTGTGGCCGGAAATAGGGAACCTTTTAGAGATGGGGAAAGAGCCATTATACCAGAGTTTTACCACTCAGCCCTACGCTGCTGCAGCAAAGGTAAAAATCCAGACCTACAGAACAGGAGACGCTTCTTTGTAGAAAGGCACTTTGAAAAATCAGTAAGAATGTAGACTGGGTTTTAGGAGTCCAGGGTCTGAAGCAGGTCATTTTACCTCCAACCCTCCCCCCTCCCTTTTTTTTCCTTTTTACATGAAATAACACATCTAGCTTTAAAGAAATCAAAGACTTCCCTTTGCTTGTTTGTATTTTAAAGTAGCCTTGCTGCTCCGATGTTGAGATTCGAAATGACAGATGTCTCTAAATCAATACTACACTTTAGTATTGAACTTCCATTTACAGTCTTTATCACCTATTCATTATTCTCTCTGTTTGTAAAAGTTAATTAAATCTTGCAATATCCCTCTGAACTACCTCTGCTCAATTTTCTAACAGAGAGAATTAAAGAAGAGTGCTGAAGTCTGATGTTATTTAAAAAAAAAAATCACATGGGACTTGTCAGGAGCAAACATGGGTTCTAGAACATAAGAACTCAGCTGAAAATAAATCCTCAGAGCAGTAATCTCAGCTCTTCTCATGTTTTCCTCATACCCTTGCCCAGTAGGGAACAGCCTGGTGAGCTGAAGGTGCTGCACAGTCGCCTCCTCCCTACCCGATGGAGCCTCTGGCAGCTGTGACCTCCTGCTGTATCCTCACTGGGACATCAATTTGTGTCTCTCTTCTTGACTGAAAAAATCCACAGACACTGCAGGAGATTAAGTGTGTTTTAGATTTTTGGCTGAAATTAGCTGCTGGGTTCAACCCCATCATTAGAGAAGTACTGACTGACAAACCAGCCAGATGATCACATAAATCTCATGTCCTTATGCAGAGGTGAAATTTCAATTTTTGTGTATTTTTAAGTAGAACTGGACCAACTGAACATCCACAGATGTGCTTATGCATAGCTCCCAGGTGAAACCATTCCCCACTGAGGTCTGTGAGCTGAGGATGTGAAATGGCATCCAGTAAGCCAAATCCTGTGGTGATGTACATCACCAGCAAAGTCAGATCTACACCCCTCACAATTGCATAAATCAGTTCTAACTAAATTCATTGAAACCAGACTCATTGAACAGCTCGATGAAGAGAAAAGAAAAGCGGCCATCTGCTGGAAGGGAACTTCCTCTAAAAGTCCAAACCCTACAGCTGGAAATACATCTGTTCACAACTTGTGCAAAACTGAAAGTCTTCAACACCTCTGCAGAGCTGCACCTGGAACTTTTTTCTTTTTATGTAAAGCATATGTTTGATTTAAATTTATTTACCTTAGTGGATGTGATATCCTGTGAAATCATCAATAAAGTATTTGTTTCTTGAATTTGAGTGCAACATGCTCCTATATTTTATTTGCTTCAGTTGAATAGAGTTGTAACTATTTTTTATTATTATTACTACTACTGCAGGCAATAACAACACTTTCAGTACTAATTCTTACTGACAGGCAGTAATTACCTATGCTCTAGGAATAGGCATAATTTCAAAATGACAAATGAATAAGAGGGCTGGCCTTAGAATTCAGAGGTCCCAGTAAACACTATTCATCAGTAGCTCTGGAAATTATGATGACCTGAAGGAAGAAACTGGTTTCATATAGTTTTGCAATAAAGAAAATTTGTTTAAAACATTTATGGGACAGTTGGCCTTTTCTCCCCACACAAAATAGGTATTTCAAATTTAGTTCCAGCCTGCAAGAAACCAATACAGGAAAGATGACCAGGACATATAGTCCTCAGTCCTACTCTTAAACACAGTCTAAAGAGGGATGAACTTTTTCCATCAAACTTCTCTTGTATCTCCTGGGACACCCTTTTTCCTTTGCAGCTCCTGCCCTGCTGCAGTGCTGGCTAACTCACATGCAGCTGCAAAGAGGCAGCACCAAGATTCCTATTTCCTATCCATGGAGCATTCCAGCATCAAATGAGTGTCTGCCTTGTGTTTTGCTATTGAGATGTTGCTAAGCCAACAGAAGCAATGAAGAAGTTATTTTTTTCTTGTCCTGCTTGAGATGGAGATGATCCAGACATCCAGGAATTGCTGGGTCTCTCAGGGTAATGAGTTTCACTGCTTGCCTTTTAAGCTTGAAGCCCAGCATGGTTTAATCAACCACTGCTGCTCTTTGCTCTGAAAACACACCTGTTTGGGGGCTTTTTCAGGGAGGGCTGAATAAAGTTTATGCATCACTTTACTCTGGAAGTGTGAAAGCTGTCTGTGCTTTGGTATTCATCACAAATACTTTCGGCAACATATCATCAAAGGCAAAAATACAGCTTTTATGTTTGAAAAGTATGCGGAGTGAACACTGGCTCAGGGGTGAAAATGCAAAGATATTCCCTCTTATGCCAGCCTTCTACAGGAAGAAAAAAAAAAGCTCCCTTTATTTAGTCTCTCCAGGTCTAAACACCCAGTTGTACCGAAAGGGGCATTTCCTCTCCTTCACAATCTTTGAGCAATTACTGATTCACTTACAAAGCCTGGCAGAGGTGAGAGGGGGTGAGGGTGGTGCAGGATCTTCCCAAGGAGTTCTTGGCACACCAACTCAGGGCAAAGTGCCCCTGTGTGAGAGTGATTTAAAGCCCAGCCAAGTCCCTTCTCTTTTGTTACATGAGCCCCTACTATTTTGTTTAATGGTATGGTATGAAACCTTCTGCCTGGTCCAGTTCAGATGTTTAAGGATGAGACCAATAATCTTTTATGAAATATTAAGTGAGAATTCCTGGAAGGAGAGGAAATGTGATATTTCCTCTCTGTGTAGAGTGTATGTTCTGGGATGCTGTCATTTGCCACCAGGGCAGTTTTATTCATAGACTGAAGTAATCCTAGTAAATGTTTTCTGTAGACCTGTTTGAAACTTGTAATTTTGAGTATTTTCAAAGGTGTTTTTGCTGTGGGTTTTTTTTTCTCTAAACTGGAACAAAAAGCTTAAATTTGGCAAATTTTGCCAAAATTAAATTGAGAAAAATTGTTTTGGCTGCATCAAAGTACTCTTTGTTAAGGGTTTTATTTTTTTAATCTCCTCTTTCTTAACACTAATTATAATGTACAACTATAAAATATTTTTTCAAATGTACACAATCAAACCAAATAATTCTGCTGAAATCCTTAATACTGATATTTTGTCAAGCAAAATTTCCCTCAGCAGCCTTGTTCCTGTGGATAGACACTCTATCAGAAACTCAATCTTTTCTTTGTCAGTTGTAACGTAAAGTCAGAAGATGGAATAATAAAAAACCCCACCAGGAAGTTTTAAAAGAGAACCCCTATATCTTCCAGGTTTAGGGTAAACATACAAAGTTATGAGGTAATGTTTTTGCAATTGTCCTAATTGGAGTTTACCAGCTTAGTTCTGATATGGGTAACGTGAGGCAGTGGCTGGACAGTGAGAGGTGCACTTCTCAGATGGGAGGGTTTGGATGGGTTTGGTCAAAGGACAGGAGGCAGATGTTAACATTCTCCCTAAGCTGTCCTGACCACAACTGCACTATGCCGACTTCTCACTCTAAACACTCCTTCCATTAGGCTGCTTGGATGTGGTAAACACAGAGCCAGTACAAACTTACTTGTTCTAACATCATTTTTTGGATGAGCGTTTCAGATACTGGATTGCAAACATTTTGGTTTCTGAAACAAATACCTAGTATATTTAAGGCATCACTGAGGAAGCTGCGATAGTGGCTTATCCAACACTGAGGACACACTTCATTTAGGAGATATAAAGCTCTGAGACAGTTTCTATTTGTAAACCACATAGGATGACGTTTATCAGGTTATCCGTAACCTAGCCCTCCATGCTACCTGCACACAAAACAGACAGGAATTCAGAATTTAAATTGTTCAGTAAAATTGTGGTGTTTACTGTCAACATTCAGACAAAGCAAATTTCTGCTTTGCCCAGGACCTGACATGTGATGCAGACATACTTAATATAGCTCTGCTGATGTGTTCGCCTCATAAAAGTGAAAAGCATCTGTGAGACGGCTGTCTGTCACTGAAGAAGCCTCCAGTCCCATCAGCAAGCAGGGTGTGAAGTCAAAGCAAGGTCATTTCCTAAACCAGAGCATAAGAAAAAGCCCAGTCTTTCGTCGTTATCAAGACGTTCATTAAAGCTTTGCAATCAGCAAGCCTTGGTCACACGGAAAACAACAACAACAATGAAAAAAGGCTGATTTACTGTTTTCTCCTTTGAGAAGAGAAACACAGTCCTCAAATAATTGTGAATTGGTTTTCAGCCTGGACTCCACTACCGTATAGGGAGCGTTGTGGAAGATATGACTAAGTTCAGAGAATTTCTGGGTGAAATCATGGCCCTAAAACAGTCAATAGTAAAACCGTTGTTGACATTAATAGGATCTCACCATCTACATCTCAGTCCCTATATACAGTTCTGAAAATATACGTAGCTGCTTGAGATCTAAAAGAATACCTAACCAAAAAGGAAATCTTGGGTTTTTTCCCTATGTTACTGAGTAACTGCCAAAAGCTAAACATAAACGGTACTCAGCAATGACTACAGGCAAACAGGAGGAGAGCAGATAAATATTTAAAGGATATAAACATGAAGGAAAAAGAAGACTTATTTATCAAAATAAAAGGAAAGAAATTAATATAAATAGAGGAGGTAAGTGAAACAGACAAAGAGGAAATATAGGCTACGTTGGACAAACTGTAATCACATGAACCCCTACAGAGCAGAGTAATGGGTTGGGATTGGAACCTTCTTACAGACACATTTTAAAACAAAACTGAACAGAAAAAGTTAAATAGATATTTAGTAAGACACCAGCCTGCCCTGACTGCAGGGGAATGAGACTGCATTTTTCACTATGTGCTACTTTGCTGCAGTGACTCCACCTCAACGAAGGACATCTTAAAAAATAAAAATCTAGATTTTATTATTATGCACAAGTGTTTGGATGGCTGTCTGAAACACAGCATTTGTAGCAGGATTAATGCCCATAGCATTATATCAGAACATTCCAGCAAAGTGGAAAAAATATCAGAAACCAAAAATTCATACTGGGAGTGAACTTGAAAACCCGGTGAAGAATAACCATGAGCAGTTTAGTTTCCACACAGTGCTTTTAATTCTGCAGTCTCAGATTGCCTTATCAAGAAACTTTGATGTCTAAGACTATTACCCCACAGGTGAAAGCTGTGGGTAAGGCACAGGGGTAATGCAGCCCCCCTCTGGGGCCACCCAGCCCTGCGACCACCAGCCCTGTGACAGTCCTTCCAGTGCCTGCTAGCAAATCGTACTCCTCACACACACAGTGCAAACTGTCCTTCCTCAAAACTTTGCTTTGGAAGTTGCTTGCTTTGTGCTGCTTGTGAAAAAGCTCTCCCAAAACCTCTCACATGGTAAACTCTCTATAGTAAATTAAACACACATCTGTGATAACGGCACAGCAGGGTTCCGCATATTTTTAATGAAGATGCATGTAAGGAGTCCTATGACATTGGCAAATCTCATCCAGCATAGTCAAGTCTTACATCTTGGGCACCTTGTTTTTGCTCCATCAGTCTCACACTTAGCCACATGTAAAATTCCTTCCACTCCTTGCACCGGCTGCAGGGCTGAACAGCTCTACTGCTGACCGAGCATCCCCTCTGCCCACATGGGAGCTGAGCATCCCTACTCCCTCGCAGCCCCCTCTGCAGTCCCAAGCAGAAAGAGGTGGGAGGAGGTGGGAGGACGTTCTGGACAGACTGGCAGACAGCTATCACCTGCTTCCTCAAGTTGCAGAGAAGATTAGTTCTGGCCCTGTCTCCCATACGCCACTAAGCTCAGGCCTTCCCTCAAAATGACACCTGGAGCAATTGCTGCCCATGATTTGTGGCCCACTCTCTTGCTGGACCTCCACTGAGGTGGTGCCTTTCCTATTGCCTTTCCCTTGGCTCCACACACACCAGGCCTGCTGACTCAGGGGATGGTAGCTTTCCTCTGCCCTAGAAAGGGGCCCTTGGGAATCTGCGGGGCATCATCTCACCTGAGGACTCAGCTGTGGGGTTTCTGGACAAGAGGGTATCCAGATTTCAGTAGGTTGGAAAGGCAACTAAATGAAGGCTGTGCATTTAGTGGGATGGTCTAGGAAGTGTGTCCTTTTTTCCTTGGTACCAAGGTAAAAATCTGTTGCTTAAGAAACTGTCTTCTGCACAGAAATCTCATCCTAGGGGCTCACTGGAGCTGTTGACCACTGGCTGGTCTCCTCAACAAAACAAGAGAGGGGGAACAAGCCCATTCTTTTCCCTTTATGAGGAAAATTTTTGAAGAGACAGAAATAGGTGGTAAAGGTGACCCAAATGCAGGGAATACCATGTAAAAACAAAAATACAAACCAGTACTTCTAAATGTACACTTGAAAATATTTCTTTCTTATGATAATATACAAAGGTCAAGATAGTACCTAGCTGTATGACATTGACATTTTACATTGCAGAGCTTATTATATCCATAATGGAACCAAATTGGAACAGATAAGCATTGACAAAACCTATATAGAAGATAAATATTTAAAGGATATCAAAATGTAGGACAAATACTTATTTATCAAAATAAAAGGAAAGAAGGGAATATAAATAGAAGGAGACAAGCAAAACAGAAAAAGAGGAAATGTAGGCTCCCTTTCAGCAGAAAAGTTTATTCTGAGTTTACACTGTTGATGAAGACAATTCCCACTCAAAGGCAATTATGTCATAGCCCAAACAAAGACCAGGGACATAGTACAATTGTCTGATCAACTCAGGCTTTGCCCAAATTTACAAAAATTATCTACTGCTGCTGAGAAAATGTCAGTTAAATTACTGTGCCATGGAAACCTTTTGAGTGTTTCAATTGCTATCACATGCAGATAGAAAATGTAGAGAAAATGGAAAGGAGAGGCTGTCATTGATGCTGATTGCTGGTCTCTCTTCAAACATCATCAAAACCTCCATCTTGGAGCAAATGCCACAGCCACGAGGAAGCTGAAACTGACATGTGTGACCGACATGAAGAGTGTGAAAACAGAGAATAATTTTGCTTCTGTTTCAACAGATCCCAGATGGTAGTCTCACACGTTGTGCCATCTAACTTTTACAGAGAACCAGCTAAGTGCTAGCACACCTCCCAGAGCAGTTGTGAACAGCAGTTGCTAGCCAGCTGTTTGGTGAAGGTTTACAAGCAACCCAACTGCAGTGCTGTGAGGAAAACCATCACCAGTACAACTGACCCCTATCCTCTGCTGTCACTCTGAATTAAAATGGCATCAAGTGACAGCGTTGACCTCACTGTTAATCTGTCCTCATGCTTGAAAGAAAGTAAGATTTTTCTGCTGTGTTATGGGAACCAATAAAAGCAGTTGGATGCAACTCCCAGAGGATGCTTACGAATTTGGTTTCCAACCAACTATAAATGCACTGCAGTTGCAGGCAGCTGAACTTGGTTAAATGGCAATTATACTGGATGTTACAAATGATGCAACTTACTCAGTGAACAGAACAAACAAATGCTTGTCATATAGATAATGGATTTGTACCACAGCCAAAGACTTGCAGAGTCCATCACGGAGGTTAAAAATCCCAGGGATATTTAGCTATTTTATTTTCAGTTTAGCTTTCCACTATAAATTTATATAAATATATATATTTTTTATATAAATACAAATTTATATTTGCTATAAATTTATTCAAAAGCAGAACTGATTTATAGTTCTGATTATTTCAAATAATCAATGCATTATACAGAAGAGACATTTCCTAACAATTTCTTCATTTGGAATCTTTAGCCATTACATTCCATAATGCAGTAGGTTGCAGTTACTTGGGGAGGGGTGTTAATAACATCTCCATGAATATCTGAGTATTACTCCTCCAAAGGGCAGTGAACACTGCTGAAGAGCAGGTATAATTAGGTTAGCATTACAGATATGGAGATTGAGCAGAGGAGCAGCAGTAAGGGTAGCTGGTTTGTGTTCACGCAGCAGACCGGCAGCGGAAACATGAGCACAGCCAAAGTTTTGTAATTCCTAAACTGAGGTACCAGCTCCTATGCTAGACACAGCCTGTTCATGAAAGAACAGACTACATGATATAATTCAAAGGAGATGAAGACTAAAAGCATCTGAGCCTGTATTTGCCAAAAGACCAATTTTTTTCTTCCTGTAATTCACAGCCTTGTGGTACCAACAGCAAGCTCTTGGACATCAGGCAGGATTAAAAGACTTTCAGAGTTCATTCACGTGCTGCACGGCTGACTGGATGGGTCGCCAGCAACAGCTTTGCTCTTTTGGCAGTGGGCTTCATAAAATTAGAAGCATTCAGAGCAAACACAAAGCCTACAAAGCTCCTTCAAGACAGTGCAAGACAAACAAAACACAAAAAATTTCAAGCCTCAAGACTAAGACAAAAAAAAATCAGAAAAGTAGATCTTCACATGAAGATTTCCATTTGGCTTATCAGACACCAGCCAGAGAGGCAGAAGAAAAAAGGCAGCAGGGAAGATAAACCAGTAACCAGTATTTTGTTGTCACTGTTAAAGCCCGACTAGCCTGGGTACATCCTGTCCACTGATAATGTGCTTAATTCTTAAACTAAACACATGGGAGAGGGGGAATGGAGGTTGACAGCCGCAGGCAACCACCTTCCAGAAATCCTCACAGAATCATGGACTCACAGAATATGCTGAGCTGGAAGGGACCTATCAGATCATCGAGACCAACTCCTGGCCTTGCACAGGACATCCCAAGAATCACACCATTTTACAAAACCATCTACCCAAGGGCTGGCTTGTTCGAGGAACTTTCTCTGAATGGGATTCTCCAAAGGAACAAACATTCAACATCTCGACAATATGACCACTCTGCTGTCTTTGCAGCAAGACATTTCTATCAGTTCAATTACACCCCTTGAATTTTCAATAATCTTTGTGGTAGAGCAGGGGTAGCTCTACTACTCTGTCATAACAAAGCACTCACAGAGGACCTGAGAGGTAGGACATACAGCCAGAGCAGATAATGTCACCTCTCACTTACCTGGTGTATAACTACATCTTCTAAAATGATGTCCTGGGTTGCAGTGTATTCTATCACCATCCTCATGAGCCGTTGAAACCAGGTGGGGCAGTGTTTCCTTGCCTCCTCCCCCCAGACTATCTTGCTGTTAATGGCCCATCATTGTCCTGCCGCATGACTCAGAGATAACTCCCTCTGGACTATCTTCTGTTAATGAGCCTAATCAACACTTTGCCTCATGACTCATTACCCCATTGTGAGATGCTCCACCCAGAGGGAGGAACCAAGCATCCCATCGTGGATATAATCTGAGACTGAACACCAGAGACAATCCTTCCCACTGGATTTCCAGAGGACAGGAGCTACATAGCCACCACTGGACCTCCTGAGGAACAGCGGCCCCTTTTTCTACAGGATCACTGCTTCAGAGGACTGCAGCCACCATTCTACTAGACTGCTACAACAGGGAGTCAGGTTGTATCTTGACTCTGTCAGTTTGAACCAGTGTTCTCTTCTTTTTTTTTTTTTTTTTTCCCCTTTTCTTTAATTTCCCCATTAAATTGTTATTCTGACTTAGTGCCTCCCACTGGTTTGTTTTCAAACTGGAACAAATGAGTATCTAGGAAAAATGAACCCTGAAGAAGGAAAGGAACATAAAAGATTCTCAGACTACAGAAGACAGAAGCTAAACTAACAAACTTCAAGATGTGGAAGAAAACCGCAAAGAGGAAACTGTTGTTGATGGAGAGGAGATGAATTAACAGCATTAGCTGTGGCCAGGCAGATACTGGACAGATGCTAGGAAGCATTTTGTAACAACAGAGTGATAGAGACAGCCTAAGAACAAGTTAGGCACTCCTCCCTCTGTGAGGAATGACACAAAAGCATCACTGTACCCCCCTATGTCAGAGGTGGGCCAAGGGACTTCTTCAGGTGCCTTCCAGATGATGCCTCAGTAGCAGTGCAAGGCACAGGGTACCCTCCCAGAGTACCACACCAGTGGGTTTACTTGGCACAGATCCAGGCAAGGACACGAGCTAGGTTTCCAAAGCACAATGACTGAGCCTCTGTGACTGTCCTGAAGATCAGCTAGTCCTCACTCTCACGTTCTTAGCCCAGGCAGAGCACTGTACATGACCAGCAGTGACAGTCTCAATTTGGACTCATTGTTTTAGCTGAAGCTTCCTGTCAGTTTTCATAGAGCTGTTCCAATTAAACTAAACTGTGGGTTTTTTCTCCTCTCTCTGCTTTCCAGATAGTGTTGATGAGGGGTGTGAGGGCTCACAAAGGCCATTGTACCTCTCAGTCCTTTCCTGGTAAAAGGAGTTTTCCCACGGACAAAATGGAATTGCATCACATTTTCAAACAGGATAAACATTTCACTTGTGCCTTCAGAACAAGTGTCCATGTAGTCTCTCCATTCCTGAATCTACAGCAAAAGCAATTAACAGCAATCTGCTACTCGACAATAAAAAATATTAAATGTGGTCTTTTCTGTAAAACCATAACCAATTTGGGAGTAACTGCAAATATCTGTCATTAGATATACAATGCAATGAATATGATAAAAAGAATAATCCAAGGGAAAGCAAGCCATAGTGAAACTCTTGATCAAGTCTTCGATGCATAGTTTGAAGGATGATTTTGGGTCTGAAAACCTTTTAACAGTGTTACCTACAGGAGCTGCAGTTTCAAGTGTCTCCATTGCTACTTATTCACCATGGCAAGTACACAGGATCAATTGAAGCTTTAAAGAGGCAGATGGCAAATTGACTGAAAATTATAACATGATTTGAAAAATTGCTTTCTACTATCAGAACAGCCATGAGTATGATGAACTATTCATTCCCAAAAAAAAACCCCCAGCTACCATTCCTTTAGTGCCTGGAATAGCCAGGGGGCATTTCAAATGCAACCTGCATGAGCTGCTGGAGGTTTTTATATTTAAAAAAGTCACTCTTTATGTATTTTACTGACAGAAGAGTGACTTAACAAACACTTAGAACAAGCTTGTATAATTTGATCACAGGTAAAGAACATATATTTTCTGCCAAAGAATTCAGCAGGTTTTTTCAGCGCTTTCTTTGACTTCAGATTTGAATCACCTTTGTGCTCTCTAGAGAATCATCACATGAAAACCTGAATAATGCAACACTCAGATGCTGCTAAAGCCCATGGAACTGCTCAAGGATTAGAATTCAAGGGCGGGGGCACTTTAGCCTAGCAAAAAAATGGAAAAATTTAAGACAGTTCTGTGGTATACCTTGTGAAAAACGTGAACACAGGTGCACTCCATATCTTCATAGCAAAGTCTGAAACTTTGGCATAAACCTGTGGGTGCACTAATAAGCAGTGTGGTTCCAATCCATGGCAAACGACAGTGGGGTGGGTGCTGGGACCTGAGGTGGCCTCACACTTTTTGTCGCACTTTGAGGCCATGACCCGAATGGCCACGAGAGGCTGGAGGGCACTGGGTGGGCTCCTGAGTGAGTTTCATCAGGAGGGAACTTTGCCTGTGTGCTTGGCAAACCCAGGCATAGCAAAGGGAGATGACTGGAAGAGTTCCTTCAAAAGCTCCGTCAAAGCCAAGCACCAATGCTGTTGGATGCTAGGGCTCCCTCCACAGTTTCTGCTGCTGAACTGCTCATGAAGAAAGCTGGAGTTTGCTTGTGAGTCCCGTCCTGTGTGCTCTTTGGGGAGAATAAAACAAAGCTGTTTCAGGCAGCAGCATACTAAGTGGCTGAAGCTGCTTTCCAAATGAACATACAACTATGCAGGGAGCTATAATTTGATATTATTGTAACAGCAGAGTTACACTGGAAGAGATGTGTGGACAGGAAAGGACTGGGCAATATTGCTGCATTTACCTGCAGCAGAAATGACAAGCACAGAAGTGTATGTTCCTATGTGAATCAGTCTGTTTGGATGACAGGGAGAAAGAGAGGGAAGTTGATTTTAATTTTTTACCTATATTTAGGCAAAGACGACTTAATTCTGCCCTGCTTCGGGCAACAGGAAGAGCCTGCTGTTCAGCAACGTGAGCAGCAGTTTGAACAGAATCACAGAATCAATCAGGTTGGAAAAGACCTCTGAGACCACAGAGTCCAACCTATGACTGAACACCACCTTGTCAACTAGACCATGGCACTCAGTGCCACATCCAGTGTTTTTCTGTGAAGAAATTCTTCCTCATGTCAAACCTAAACCTCCTCAAGTGCAGATTAAGACTGTCCTCTCATCCTATCACTAGTTGCTGCGAAGAGGCCAACCCCTCACTACCTTTCAGGGGGTTGTAGAGAGTGATAAGGTCACCCCTGAACCTCCTTTTCTCCAGGCTAAAAAACCCCAGCTCCCTCAGCCACTCCTCATAGGACTTGTGCTCCAGACCCTTCACCAACTTCGCCACCCCTCTCTGAGCCCTATACAGAACTCAACAGCCAACATTTTCACAAAGAGAAAGCTGAATTTTCTTTTGCACCTAGGAAATCTCCATCAGGAACAACAGGTTTTTGTGTAAAAACAAATGAGCCAAAATGTTCCCTTGCTACAAAATAGAGAGCATTTTAATATCCAGTGTTCATTTCTTTAATGTCTTAGCAGTGGGAATTTTTTTGCCTCCTAACAGAATCTTCACAATGCACTTGGCATTGTGAAGGCACTATAATTTAATCAGGACTTCATAGAATGCAAACTCCCACATGGTTTGAATAAAACAGATAATGAAATCTTTAAGTGATGCGTGTTCTGTTTATATTTATATGCAAAAGTTTTCCCTTCTCATCCGAATCTGAACCCAAACACTGTACAGAATCACTAAGGAGTATTAAGTATCTAACCCAGAAGCTACAATCTCAACGAACACTTCAACAAATGCTATAAAAACAAACTTCCAGAAAGGCTTTTCGCTGTTTTTTTGACCTGTCCAGTCTGCTGTATATGCAGGATAGGACTTTCTATAATATTTACTGACACATAATGAGTTGCCTAAACACAGCTCATTTTCCTTATAATACAAAAACACCTTATTCTCCCCAGCCCATTAGAATCAGTGTAAGTGAGCTCTCTCTTGCATACTGTACCCTTTCCTCCTTCAGAAAGCAAGCCCTAGGCAAGTTGACTTTTTAGGGGAGGAAGGAAAAGGTGGTCTGATGCAAGTAACTTTGCAAAGCCACTGTAAAAACACAGCCCAAGCACTGGTTGTTGAAGACCTTCTTGGTTTCATTTTCAAAACTCCCACAGAGGAAAGAAAGCTCTGCTTCCTCAGGTGAACGCTACTAAATCCAATTTTCTCCTAAACTGTTAGGAAGGTTGGCACGTTCCGCAGCACTCCTTGACTCCTACCCCAGACAAAATGTGCATGTGAATGGGCCAGGTCCAGATGGTGACCCAAGAGCACTGCTGCCTGGTTCAGCACGTACTGACTAGGCTGATCTTTGCATTTTAGAACCACTGGGAAATATACAGAGGAACGAAATATTTTAGTGTTTGTGCACACAGAAGTTGCTATTTCCTTCCAAGACTGAAAAATTAGTGTATGGCTATTGGTGGAGAGGGGTGAGTCTATGTCTCAGCTGGATCTTTAAGGGCACTTCCAGGTCCAGCAATGGGTGGGTTTTTGAGCTCAGAGCCCTGACATTTGGAGGGTTACAATTCTCAGACTAAAGAAGCCGTGCGTAAGCAGCACCTCCAAGGATGCAGAGCACACTTTTCCTCCAAACTGCAGGGCAAGGGTACCTCTGCTGGGGGGTCTGGACTGTCCTGTGGACAGGACTTCCCTGGTGAAATTTTCAGAAGCAGGTAATAAGAGGCCTAAGAAAACATAAAAAATATAGCAGAATACCTTAAGAAAAGATAATAAACCAAAATTTAAATAGTGAACTTGGATGAGTACCAGGGCCTCTCACCAAACACAAGGACTGAACAAAATAGAAAAAGACACCTTGAAAACCTTGGAACAACAGAGTTAGTTTTACCTGAGGTGAAGACTCTTTCTGAGTCCTGCTTTATAGGTTAATATTGTCTACAGTTTCTCATTTTGTTGGAGTTTTATTCCCTTCAAACCAGAGGGAAACCACTGGACTTCTGTATCTGATATCTAAACATCGCAGTTGTTACAGGGAAACTGAGTCACATACAGAGGAAAACAGAAGAAGCCATTTTGGTTGGTGTCCAATCAGGGAAACCACTACTACAATTTTATCAGTGGTTTAGATAGAAATCACACTTCACCTGGTGACATCTAAGTTAGTTGTTCAATTTAGGGTATATTTAACATCATCGATCCCTGAGAACACTCAAGCTCTCAGTGAGTCACTAAAGCTGCTCTCATGGCCTACTGCACCTATAACCATCACACATCAGCAAACAGTTAAGCCTGCTGGCTTAAACTGAGGGGATCATAAACTGCAAAGCACTGCAGAGGTTTTGACAAAACAGATTATCATTTCTAAACCCCTTAAGAAGAAAAAGGTAGATTGCATTCTCAGGGTCAAATGGCTTCCAGTGCTAAGACTCACACAGCCCATTGCCAACCAGACGGGCAGCTGCGAACAGTGTCCTCATGATCCATCACATAACCCTTGCTACCTCATCACTGTAATATTTATAAAATTCATAAGCATTATGGCAGTGAATTACAGCTTCATGCCACTTTCTCTCAGATTGCATGGCTGCTGGAGGAATGGGTCTTTGATTTTCAAGCTCCCTTAGATTCTGGCACAGCAACCTGCTGGGGATTTATGGGCATTTCATGGGTGTTTAATGAGGCTTACACCATAACCAATCCGAACAACTCTTGATCATGGAATCCTGAAGCACATTCAGTAAAGCTGATGGAGCCTGAGACACCTCAAGAGAAATACTGAATGAATCAAAACAATTAGCTTGCCATGTCCCTCTGTTCCAACTTTGCTGGTGAATACCAGACACACATACACACAGAATAAACACTCCCTGGTCTGTTTCTGGTTCCCTCAGATTTACAATGTATTCAGAGTGGGCAGTAGAGATTTGCTGATATATCTCTGTAAGCTTTTAAACATATAGATAAAATTTATTATCTTTCAACTTTCTATCTAAAAATCTGATTTTAAAGAAAAAGTACAGTATAACAAAGACATGAAAGCAACATTTTAAGATTGTATTTTAAGTGTATTATTTAATGGCATTCTGAAAGGCAAAAGTGTCACTCCCAGAAGGTATTTAAATGCCTAAATATCTTTGAGCACCTAGATGCCCGAAAAGGATTTATATTTTCAAATTAAGCTATTAAGGTACTGTAGTTTAATATACAGCATTTGAAAGAGAGATAACTTAGAGTTACACATACATGCAGCCTTCAATCTGATGTATTCCGTATCTGGCACCTACCACACATAACATCCTTAAACATTTTGAACAAGGTTTTCTTAAAGTCAATAATTAGAATGAAACACTTAACTAGTTTCTTCAGAGAGCTTTCTGCTTTAAAATCAGATACCCACAAGCTCCCAAAAAGGGAAATGAGGCAGAAAGGAAAGAAACATATGTGTGATGCTCTCATCTACAACAAAAAGTAACAGTGGCTTTTTCACTTTCAAGGATCCATGCTGTTACAGCTGCTTATTCCGATATCTCTATGTTTAAAATAAACCTTCATGAGCTTAAGATTAATTTCATTTTCACAAAAATTCATGTGTACAGCATGTGCCTCTGCAAACTTTTACAGTCTAAACTGGAATATTCTGGAGCCTAATTTTCCCTTCACAGCAGGAAGGGTCTGCTGATTAACAGATCTTTTTCAAGCTGAAATCTACACATGTGATTGATCTACAAAGTCTCTTTTGTATCAAAAACAATTTTTGAACTGTAAATGCTTGAAGAGTTCTGCTGCTGCTTGCTGTACCCTTCTTATAACTAACCTTTGCTGTTGGTGAAGTTCAGATCATGCTAACAAGGGGCAACTACCCTGGAAAGGGACAGGAGGCAGCAGACTCACTGGAGAAAGCACCATTTTGTACTTCTGCTTCTTCCTAAACATTACCAGCCAGCCACAGCCACAGTCAGGCTCCCAGGATAGTAAACCCCTCAACAGGACCTATCATGGTTGTTCTTCAGAGCAAGTACCACCACTCCTGAAGGAGTCTTATTTATCCAGGTTTTATTTCTTCAGACTAATCCAGAAAAGAAACCAGCTTTTCTATCCCATCTTCTTTTATTTTCTCTCTGACTTCTCCATTTACATACTTTGCAAACTTGTTTCACTCAAGAAATTAACTGCAATAACATTTAGGGCTGTCTGGCCATGTCAGTGGCATTGGCACAGAGAGCTCTGACTTTCCTGCTCCATGTGGTACTTGTGCAGAGTGCAGAAAGAAAAAACATTCCGAAATGCAACTTGTAGCATGCCTTTTGTCAGCAAATGCTGAATGCAGCGCTAACACGTACCTGTAGCTTTGCTCCCACTACTTGACGTGCTAATAAATACTTCACACTGGAGTGACTTCCAGCCTTTTTGAGTGTAGGTAGTCAGCAACAACTCAGCACTCTCACTTAAAAGATGACATTAAGCTGTCAGAGAAATCATCTCTGTGCCAAAGTTACATGGAAGCTTACCGACAGCAATCCTCCTTGCTGCTTGTCTCAGTTGCCCTGTGCCAATGGGGTTCTGTCTTTATTTTTGTACTTTGAGTTAAACAGCTGTCAGGTTTAACTTATTTGTAGAAAGTGGTGTGGACAAATTAGCTCCTACCCCTGTGCTGGTTATCTTGAGATTAATGGGAAATCCAGAGCTAGCAGTCAGAGGGGTAAGTAGTCTGAATGGGAAAGGGATACAATCCAACAAAATCACAGAGTAGCCTCTATTTTTGGATCTTGTGGCCCACACTTGAGAAAACAATAAACAGCCTTTCTGTGCTACAAAGAACCACAGAACTGCGAAGAGGTGCCTGCTCTTGACAGAATAGGAACTTGATGGAACACTTTGGGTACTTTAAAATCGCCATCCAAATTTTGAGACTTCCTGAAATACTGCCACAATACAGGTCTTTTACAGTGGAATCTAATGTTACATATTTTGCCATCAAATATTAAGTAACGGTATCCTGTTTGGGGATGCAAAAGAAACCCTCCCCCTCTCCAGAGCTCTTCCTGCTAAACACTTCTCAGAGTTCTACAGAAAAAGAGGGAATACCCAGTTTTTTCTTTTGGTAAAAAAATTCTGGGTTGTTGAAAGAAACAGAAATAAGTTTCTGGTACATTCTGATGTCTGAGGGGTTACACAGACCTTGCTCAGACACCATCAGGAGATGACTTTCTCTCATGGGGAAGACTCTGGCAATTGAGTTCAGCTCAGTTTGGGCATTTCACGGTCCTGCTGTTGGTTGAGAAGTCAGAGAATCACTCTGTCATACACGTTATGCACACAGGCCTGACCTATTACTTTGCATGTCTTAGGCACAATACTATTTAAGTGTTTATTTACACTAGGCTGTTCTGCTAGAACAAACACTCTCATTTAGATTCCAAACAAAAAGATAAGCACGCCAGCATTGCTTCAAGCTAACATGTCCCTGAAAAGGCTTTCTTAGGGGAAAGGACTGTCTAAATGCCTGGTGTGCCCGTTCCCCATTTTGGCCACTACTCAGAAGAGGTGCTGGCTCTGCTTGCCACCACCTGCAGTAGCTCTACCTTGCAATCACTGGTAGCTTTTTTCGTATTTTGGTTCCCCAAAAGCAAGGCATGCCATAGAAGTCTGGATTTTTAAGTGACCAGAACTATCTGGTCACTTAACAATTACTCTTCACGTTATGACAAAAATTTAGACACGACACTGCATTGCAGAAACCCACACTATCTGAGACAAAGCAAAACATCTGCTCCAGACAAAATGAACGGTCTCCACCTTATCTGCAAAAAGTGTCAGGCTTTTGAGGGAAAGAACAGAACAGTGCTGGGTCAGGGAAACAAGAAGATGATTGCATCCTCCTTACTCTGTGGAGGGTCAACCAGTAAGGACTTCAACTAAGACTGAACTTAACTCTCTTTGCTTTTCAGTCCTGGGCTTGACTAGAATTTTTTTTTTTGTCTGTAGCAGGCTGTGGCCCCAGAAGAGAATGACCAGCTTTGAACATCATTCATTTGGCCCTAGCCTCCTACAGCCCATGAGCTAGGAAACAGCATGATCTCAACCATCTAAGAATGACTCCTCACACTTGAAAACATGTTCCCATGGTTTTTAAGGCACACAGTGAGAAGCACCAGCTGGGAAGGCCATTCTGCCCAGTAGGAGCCAGGTTTTACTTCAGCAATATCCTTATTTACTTCAGCAACAGAAAGATAGTGACACTTCAACAGAAATTCATATATACCAAATAGAAGTCCTAAAAATAACACTAAGAAAAGAAAGCAAGCATGCAGCTGGGAAGCTGCAGATCTCTGCTTTCCTGCTCTCACACAGCATAGGTAACATATATTGGTTTAAGTTCTTTTTAGAACATTCACTTACAGTGAGGCAGAATTTTGGAGGATGACAGAGACATGTTTATGCATTCATATACTGCAAGGCAGCAACAATGTAAAAAACAGCAAGAAAAATAAATTACTATGTAGCACAGAAATAGAGACTGGAGCCACTGTCCCAATCCTTACCTTTCAGAGTTGCCTTCTTAAGTACCTTCATGGCATAAAGCTGGCCTGCATCAGATCCTTTTATCTTCCTGACTAGAAATACCTGTAAAAAGCAAATGTTTTGTATAGATGAGTACTGAATTTCTACTTACAAGACTTACTGCATTTTACAGGAAAATAGATACTATAGTTCATGAATTGTAATGAAAATTACTAGCTGAAAGCATTTCGTATCTATTTCACCTGCAATTGGTTGAGCTAGCTCTAGAGATTTTCAGTTTTAAGCCTTTACCACCTCACAAAAAAATCCATTTTCAACATTATTAATTGACCTTATACATTCAGTTAAAGATGGTGAAAAGTTAGAATCAGTGTGCACATATCTCTTCCTATTCTGACCAGCTTTACGTGAAAAAAAAAATTATGTCTCATTTGTGTCTAGGAATGTGCTGTGTCTTAAAATTATTGCCATCAATTAAATTAAAGAAAAAAATCAATTTGGTGCCCTTTATGCTATAAGTCATGATTAGCAACTTGCCTAAGATGCAGCTGAAGCAGAAAGTTCATACAGCTGAAAATCTGTTGTTATTATAAAAAAGACAGTTTTCCCTGTTACAGTCTCCTATGCTTCATCTTCTGAAAGTGTAAATTTTTATTAAAATAGAATAAAGTTTGTAGCTAAAGTTGTACTCTTTTTGTTTTACTACATGCAAATATTTCTTATCTGCCCCTGAGTGCACCTGAGCGCTGGAGGGGTAGTGAACAAAGGAATCAGTGGTTAGGTTTGGTCTTTGTAAGGCTTTCAGTGTTTTAATATTTGAAAATAAAATAAACAAATCCTTTAGCTGGACACACTCTATCTATCTGCTGAGGTCAGAAGTACCAGGCAGCAGTGTGTCTTCTTTTTTTTTTTTTATTTCAGCACTTGTGTTACTGGACAGAAACTCAAGTAAAGCCAAATGTGGAAATAAAAATATAGTCCCCACATACACAGCATATACTTATTAATATCTGAATTAACAAAGAATAAGTGAAATTATGTAACTAATGAATGTCTAGTTGGATTAAAAATTCAATGGCAATTATTTTATTAATTGCCTATTCAGGAACCACACAGATTTGTTAACTGTCTCAACCTAAAATATCAAAAGCCAAAATAAAGGAAGGAGGAAGTATGTTTCTAGCACAATTTTTGCAAGTTGAAAGATTCTTCCTCCTAAAGAAACTCCAACCTGTAAACAGATTAGATTTTCTCAAAACCCTTTGAGGAAAGGTTTGTGGGAAGGGAGAACAACTTTTATCAAGCAGGTACAGAAGCTGGAAAACAAAAAGGTAAATTCTCTCTGAACAACTTCACCAGGACTCTTACATCTGACAGCATCACAGCTGCAACACTTCTATGACATTATCTGATAGGTTTTTTCCCCTCTCAAGATGTTTCCTGTGCACAGGAGATACACACAGTTCCTCAGCTGAGCAGCCCTGACCTGATGAGCTTTGGCACACGTTGCTTGCTCCCAGCTCCTGCTTCCTAGGCTGATGAACATACAAATACCTCCAGTGCTCACAACTGTAGGAAAAAATGATGAAAACTGGATACAACAGGAAAACATAATATTTTCTGAAGTGTTTTTGTTACTATTCATGATAAATTAAGCTCAGCTGCTCCAGAATTAACAGAAAGTCAATTCATTTAGAAGTTTACAGAGGAAAGTTGGGATATTTTTCTATCCATGTCAAGTAAAAGATTTAATTTTTGTATTACATTGAAAAGGAGGAGAAAGTCAAAAGTAAGCTTGTCCAGACACTAGATTTTCAGCTGTATTATTATTCTTTAAAAACATTTATGGACTCTTTACCCCAAAAAACCAAAAACCCAAACCCTTAAGGTAACGGTTTTCAGCAGCACTGCACACAGAACAGCACAGCATGCTGCATCTGCAGAAATATCAGGCTGCAGTTCTTGAAATATCTTGTCTGCTATATAATCTTGCAAAGCCTTTAATACCCATGTTGCTGTAATAAGCAAAATTATCAATTTACATTACTAGTCACTAGTCAGCTGTTCACTGTAGCATGGGATAGGGCATTCGTCTGCATTCCCTCCAAAAGAGATGAGTCAAGAACAGTGTGTTCTTTTTCAGAGGACATCAAAATAACCACCAAGCCAGAAAGGAACAGAACAAATGAAAATGCATTGTATTTAAAAATGATGTCATCCTTCTGATTATTCTTAAAGGTTCTTGAAACCACCAAGTAGCCCTGAAATGCTTACTTGACAGGTTATATTAGCTGTACTATACCAGTTTGCCAGAAGAGAATGTGCATGTGGCTGAGCATGACTTTCAATTTTCTAGTTTGATATGTTTGCAAACACCTCAGGTTATTAACACCTGAACTAGCAAAACTCCCTTAGCTGGAACAATTGGTGCATCATCCAAAACCTGGTCTAAAAAGCTAATAAGCAAGTGCTCTGCAGCACAAGAGTGTTGGAGGCACTCCCTCTAACACCAAAGACATCATCTCTAATCCTGCGAGAAATTATTTAGGCCTTGCGTGAACAACTTGAAAACCTAATGGTTTGCATCCCCAGAGGCATGGATTTGAACCATTAGCTCAAATATCACGGAGATGAAAATGTACAGGTTTGGGGACTGCATAAGAAACACAGAGCAGACCTCTCTCCCCTGTGTCTTTGCTGCTCTGGGGTAATTACTGATCTTTCTCACATAACATATGGGAAGTAATCACACGCAGCTCCAGACAGGTACGCTGTCCACACTCACCCTGATGCCCCAGAAATCAGACCTCCTTTTGGGGAGTGGTTGCAGAGACCAGGCATTTTGCTTATAAAATGCTTAAGGCTAGAAGGCCAACTCATGCAATACTGAAAATACATCAATACAATCTAAGGTAGCCAGTGAACCATTTCTAAAATCTTTACTGCCTGAATATGAAAACTGACCATTCTGCCTCTGTTACTTTTGTGAAAGATGTTTCCTTCTCCTGTTCTTCTCCTTCTTACACTGAGTCACACAGTAAACCTAATTTCGAGCTGTTTGCTTTAAATTATTCATTTAATATTTAAAACTTAAATACACTGTGCTCTGAAGAAATTATTGAGCTCAAGGCTTGGTATTAAATGTTAACTTTCTTGATACCTCTCATCTCAGGGAACTTCTAATAGATTTAATATCAATATAATTCTAGAATAACCAGGAAGTTGATAAATACTCTTGACTGATAAATATAGCTTATAGTTGATAAATATAGTTTCCTTTAGGAATAAAACTAAAGGTTCTGACTGGAAAATATTGTTTTTAAAACTCCACTGAATAATACAGTTATAAGGACTTCCATGCCTAGTTTCCACTAGGTTCACTGTTCCAAAGGTTTCAATGGCTTATTTAAACCATGGAAAGACTTAAAGGCTGAATTGACTCTTCCTTCTTTCTCTCCATCTTTCCTTCCTGTTTTTGTTTCCAATCAACATGCCCTGCTGAAGAACTGTCTTTGGAATTAAGAAAATCCTGTGTCCTAAGATAGGTGGAGAATGTTATTTCTCCACCAATTAGCATATGGTCATACAGGCAGGGTTTTTTCCCCCATGCTCTTGCAACAATGATTACTGTATTCTGCACTGGGGTTTATCTCCAGGACCCTCTCAAGGCCTCTGAGTGTGAGCTAAACAGCACTCTGGGACTTGAAAATGTGCTGGAGGTTGCCCTAAGTGGGAATTGTGCAGCTAACTTCTTTAAGTCTTTGAACGTTCACGTCCTCCAACTAAGCACCAGCGGCACACTCATCTCCCTGGTGGATAGGTCAGAAAGACGGAGGAGGGTCTAGTTTTGTAAACAGTGATGCTTATTAACAATCACTTGTACTCATTAGTCCAGGTCCAGAGCCATAGGCACTATTTCCTAAACTGGTTCATATGCAGGAATCCAGCTAAAAGACAGAAGTGTTACTTAAATGAAGAGAGAAGGACTTTCCTTATCTGCCTTTACAATATAATTTATATATGCACAATGTCAGCAGTTGAAATGAACTCAGAGAAAGGACACAATATTTTCAGTGTTGTTCTGGGTGATTAGGTGACAATAAAAATTACCTTTCCATATGAACCTTGTCCTAATACTTTCAACAGTTCAAACTGAGAAGGATCTGCTTTTTCAAAACCTTCCTTGACATGATGACTGATGTCTATTTCCTTCACGATACCTTCTTCCTGCAGAGGAAAAAAACAAAAAAAAACAAAATCCCCAAATCAGAGCTGTTATCCTAAGGAAACA
Organism: Corvus kubaryi; assembly: GCF_017639235.1. Classification (NCBI taxonomy): domain Eukaryota; kingdom Metazoa; phylum Chordata; class Aves; order Passeriformes; family Corvidae; genus Corvus; species Corvus kubaryi. The sequence goes on from NW_024581081.1 coordinate 3,774,125, forward strand.
TATTTTTTATTAAAATCTTGTCTTTTGTGATGCTACAATCATGTAGCAAATTTTGAAAACAGAAACAAATGCTTGTCTAAATATTCTACGTGTCTGTTACCAGCTGGGGAGGGTAACTGTCAGGATATCCAGACCTGGTGGTTCTGTTTATTGAGCCTCAAAATACGACTAGATAAAGACAGATTATACAAGCTGAAGTAAAAAATACACTGCAGAGCTAGGGGTGCCCATCAGAGACCTTGCTAGCAGAGTAGCATGTACTCAAATCTGCATTGCAGAGGCTCCATCACACTTGTCTTCACATACTTTCTCAATTTCCCCCCAAATCATCATTTAAGTCAATCTTAAAAAGCTTCCTTAGTCTTAAGCAGCAATTCTTCTAATGAGTAGGCAATAAAGAAAAGACATTGCTAAAAGAGCCTCTTCCTAGTTACCTCAAAAATTGGAAAGCTACAGCTAGTAAGGATTTTAAATAGAAAACAAATTAATAGTTAGATGTAAAATGAGGGGGTGGTGGGAGAAGACTGACACAAACTTCACTGCTTGCAAGAATTAGCTTTATATGCTTTGGATTTGTCCCGGTTCTTTTGTTAAAATACCTCCTCTGTCAATAGATGCCCATTCCTCAAAGACACCAGTTGAACTAGGACCTTCATCATGCAAGCTGTGACATATGGCATTAGTTTCAGTTGTTTGTTTCATGTTACTTTGGCATGTTCCTCTAAAAAGAGAGCAACTGGGTCAAGTGAGACCCAGAGGGACGACACGGAGTTTGCAGCAACCTAGAAAGCCATTGAGCTGAAAAGAAACCTGGAAGAAAGGACCTACTTCTCAAGGACACAATGATAAGGAAAGATAACATTTACACACCCTTTTATTTCTGTCATGTTTTGTACACCTACATTTGAGCTTTTTGGTTTGTTTGGTTTTGGGTTTTTTTTTCAAATTACTTGTTCTAACTTCTCTACAACAAAAATATGAATTTTGAGTACAAATCTTTTGTTTCATTTCCCAGTTCGAAGGGAATTACTCATTTAGGGATTTGTCTGAATGTTTCTGCACCCAGAAGAAATAACTGGAATCTCACAAACATTTTTTATGTGCAATTTTCCTTTCTTCCCCCAAAAAATCCTTATAAGATCCAGAAATATAACATTTATTTCCCACACTTAGTAATTAATGTTGAGAAAATATAAATAATTTCCTAAAAATGAAAAGGCATTAAAAAAAAAACTAATCCAAACATTTGGCCAAAACACATTCTGTGATAAATAAGAATAAATTTGATTTTTTTCTCCTCCAGAAAAATTGCTGTCAGTTTTTACCAGCTGTAATTTGTCAGATACACAGCTTGCATTACCCAGATTTCTTTCTGTATTGTAGTTTCATCCCTCCTCTTCCCTACCCTGCCTCTTTACACTCACATGCTTTGGAACAGGGACTATATCCTCTTCTTGGTTTGGAAAGTTTCCTCTAGTTCATTTGTGCTACCACAATCATGGAAAAGAATCATCATCTCAGAGCAACTCATTTTTCTGATCCTAATTCCCGTAGTTTAAGGTTTGACTGAAAGGAAATGCTTGAAACCAATGAACAGTTTTCACAGAGAGATTTAAAGGATTTCTAAGTACAGAACAGCAAAGATCTCTCTTTTCACCCTTCTGGCTTTAATTGCTGTGTGAGATAGCATAACTTTCTGATATTAAAGATATCATTTTTTTCCATTTTTTTGTACTCCAGCCTGAACTATGAAGTCACTTTCAGCTACATTTGCAATTCAAATGATGAGTGAGTTTCAATTTGCCCATTCATATTGCTCATCAAAGTAACAGACCTACAACCCTAAGTGTTATTTCTCATTGTATTACTAAATTTAATATAACCTCTTTAGGTTCATAAAATGTGTTCAGTTACAGGAATATATTAAAAGTATTAAAATGATGAAAATTCAGCTTGCTGGAAGAGTGCTTAAAAATTTGTAGCACTCCCATAGAATAGCATAAATAATTTATAACATGCAATAAAAACAGTACTTTAATTATATGCATCTTTAATTAAAAGCTCAGGAAAAAAAAAAGAAGAGTATTTACAAAAAATGAAACCAAATACAAGGCCTAGCAATGTTTATCAGAGAAGCATGGATTTTAAAGACAGAAAAAACATGTTAGATTTTTGGTTATCAAAATATAAAAACATTGGTTAGAAGAGGCTTCAGGGGGTCATCTAGTCTAACAGTCCTGCCCAAAATATCACCAACACTTGATCAGACCAACCAGCTGGGTTTTTGTCCACTGTGGTTTTCAGTGTCTCAAACACTGAAGCTTGAGCCACTTCCTACAAAAGATTATTCTCTTTCAATTTGCCCACAGTCCAGTTGAGCTGGCTGATCCATGCATCCTTAGGAGGAAGCAGGATATTTTTCTAGGAAGGTAGGATTTCCTGTGGATTTCCTGTGGTCACCTCTCTAGAAAGGAGCAGCAAAGCAGCACTGAAGAAAAGCATGCGAGACAGCTGTTTTTTCATCCATCACCACCACAGTGGTGTCACTTGTGAGCTGTCCAAGAGGTAGATAGTATTTTAGATGGTATGACAAATTCACTTCCCACTGGATCAGAAAGCCAAACTGGCAGTGCTTGAGACTGAAGACAGACACAGCTCCTTAAAGGAAATACACGCTTAGAGTGTTTGCTCACGTGCACCCATTTGCCTTGAATGTATTTCTATACTCTTATTACTTACTGGCTGCATAAGTTATGGGATAACTTCTGTTTGTTTGTTTTACCTTACTAAGAAAAAAACCCAACACCAACCAACAGTGTTATATTCTTTATTTACATTCTTACTTACATGGGATTTTCTCATTTGAAGTCTCTCTGTATTATGCTAATATGGAATCTGGCATAATTTTTCTCAGGTATTGATGATCAGAGTGAAACCCAAACTGTTAAAGCGTAAGTATTGTGGGCAGGTCTCCCAACTATTTTTGCTCTGTGTTGCATCCTAGAAACTTCTCTAATATGGATTTATTTTTCCCTGTTCCAGGAAGTGCACCATATTTTCATCAGGAATTTGCACAACAACAATAAATGTGAGTCAAGAGAACCACGATACAGACAAAGCCTGCACACTGAAGAAGCTGTTTTGACGGAAAGGATTTCACTCTGGAAAAAAGCCCGACCAACTTCAAAAATGGTTTTGATCAGTGAAGTCAGTGCAATCAAAAGTGAATGTTCCACAGTTTGATCTTGCAACAGCTGTGCACACCAGCCCAGGCTCTTGCTCCCTGCTAACTTGTCCCAACACTGCATCAGGAATGCTTGACTGGACGAAGCTTAATCTTTTGTAAACTTCTCTAAATATTTATGTTTGCACAAAACCCATCATCTTGTGACAAAAGTGAGATGGATGTTCTTGGTGGCTTGAAGAAAGCACATGGTCAAGCAGGATAGACTAGAGGAGGGAGAGCAATAAAACCGGAAGGACAAAAGAGGAATGGAGAGTGCTTCTCTATCGCAATACAAGAAAGACCTATTCCGGGTCTGATTCTCTACTGAATTACTCACTTAAAGGCTTCCCCCAAAGCTGGCAGAAGGTTTGGACATAAAATAACTCATTATTAGAATTCAAAGACCATTTTGATCTCTTCTCCTCTGGGACATGGGAGAAGAGAGCCTCTGTTCTTGCCCTGTGACTGTGGATAGCACAGACACATCTGTTTTGGTGCTTCTGGAAGGCAACAGCTCCCTGTAGCATTGATCTCAGCTCAATTCCAGGATTGCTTCATGTAGCCTTGGAGATAGAGAGGCATTAAAGCTCAGCGGCTGCTGGAGAGCAGCCACAGAAAACTCTTCTAACTGCAATAATACTTCCTGACCCACTGTCACATGTCAGAGTAGGATCAAGTGTAGGGGTATGGATTTGGCAGTGGAGTACAAAGTCATACAAAAGGGCAGCCCCCCTTCCTGGAGAGCCACTCTTCAATTTACTATCTTTCCTGTTCCACAACCTCTCAGCAAACATTATGGAAAGAATACCTCCTAGCAAATGGACAAGTTTAGCCCCTTTTGGAGTCTTGTCTGGCCGCTCCCCAACTAGTTTCTGAACAAGCAGAGCTAAGGTCATCAAGCAAAGAGACCACTTTAACTGCCAGATATATTTCACCCACACACAAAAAGCTTTCCTCATCAAGACTTCCTGAAGTATCAGGAGGGGGGAGATTATTCAAGAGTCAGTCACTTTTACCAATGGAAAAATTTATGCTACCATGTCACATGGGACAAAGCCATGGTGCTAGTGTAACATGATTATTGTTTTGAAAAATCAGTAAGAAAGGATTCCTAGTTTTATTCCTTGCATGGTCATCTCCATTGCAGAGGATCAAGACTGACATACAGGTATTGCTGTGTAGGGTAAACTTCATTTTCCAATAAAAATATGTGCACTTTTGATGTGCAAGTTTTACAGCCTTTAGGCTTGCATGCTTTAGGGTCTGAGGTCAATGAAGAAGTCAATGAAAATGTGGCAGGAGGAAATAAGAAATGACGATAACTCAGAAAGTATTTTACTGTTGTTTGAGATAATCATTATTTGTCTACAGCATATGCTCAGGATACAGACTTTATTTTGTTACCGATCTTCCCATTTGGCAGGTTACCACCTAACATAAACCCAAATCACAATTATTTAACTACCAAGTATCACAGGCAACACAACATTTCAAAATAATATGATTCATTAAGGAAGCATGTTTAGAACTGTGATATGGGAATAGTTAGGACAGGATGTGTCTGATAAAGATGAGGCCAGGTTTCTACCTCTGTTTCACAGTTTCTAATCTGGCTCAACCCATAGGAGAGTAATTTGTGTCATAGACATAACAGGCTATTCAAATGCTGCCTAGGGCAGGAAGTGAATTGCTGGCCCGCATTTAGTTCTTTGAGGACAAGTATCTACATTAAAAAGAAAGTATAGGAGCATTTTCATTAGCCTCTTCCCTAGCCAGTCTCCAGCAGCTGGGGTAAAAGTTGAGAAAGAAATCTTCCATTTTAAATGGGTTACAATCCAAGTTCTGGCCTCTGCTGTCATCTGGAAAGATGTAAACTGAGCAATAATACCGTAAATGGGCCTGGTTGCTTTGTTCTCTGCTGTCAAATAAACATTTGCTTTAACAACAATGAATTGAACATACTGAGCCCTTAAGAAGCATGTGGAACTCACAGTGAATTCGCTGGACATTGTGCCAGGTATGTATTTGGCTTTCTAGCATAAGCTTACCTACCTTCTTGAAAGGTCATATAGAGTTAAACAGTACAGTACAATTTTAAGAGAGATTGGGATTTCTTTCACAAATGTGAATAGAATGTGTTATCTTGCACATGGAATTCCAACAAGTATGTCAAAACTTACTGGGAAACAAAAACCTTAAGAGCAAGTTCTGTAGAAATCAGCTGTTAAATTCAGCAGACCTTTTTCTAGAGAGGGTAACAAGCTCTCTTTAACACCTCTCTCCAGCTCCAGTTTTTTATCCTACATTTTCATTTTCTTCTCCCTAATACATGCGTGTACAGTTTGGGTTCAGCTGAAGTCCAACGAACTAAATGGGAAGAGATGAATCACGGAGAGCAAAGGCAGTGAATACAATCTGCTGGATAGACTGGTGAAGTCCATGAGGTAGAGGTTTGAGTATCTGGGAGATTTGGGTAAAATCTTTTGTGCCACAAGGCATCCTGTATGTCTTTGATGAATCACTTAAGGCTGAATTCACCTAAATAAATGCAAGCATTTATAGCACAGGAGAAAACGTTTTGAACTAGGTTTACTTTGAAGTCAATAGAGAGAAGCAGACTTCATGACTAAAAGAGATCAGATCCTTAAAAGAAATCACATCCTAAAAAGTGCACATTTCTGTCTGATGACTATGAAGAAAGCCTAAGATAATCTGCTGAGCTGAGGGCTTCTGTAGTTGCATTCATGAGATGAATTCACGTTTGCTGTATGATTTTGAAAAACACTTAAATAGAGAAGTATTGTGGCCAGATTTTTAATGACATTACAAGAGAGATGTTTGCTAATAAATGCCATGAAACTTCTATTGAAAGGGAATATTTTTCAAAAGAATTTATACACTTGAAACATCTAGACAATTAAAAAAATACTCTAAGGTGTTGGAAATTGTCCACTTATCAGGATTTTACAGCTTGATAAATTAGGCATTTTTTCTACATCCTCCCCAACCTGAAAAGTAGAGAAAGCTGCTTTTTGCTATCCTTTGGGAATACCATGAGATTTAACACAGGAAAAATTTGAAATTCGCATACTGCAGTAATGGATAGACAAATTATCTGAAATGTATCCCGTACACATGAGATATCAGGTGGCCTACAACTGAATTCTCCTTTAGCTCAGATTGAAATATTCAATCAGTCTTGAAGTCTGGTGCTCTTAATCTGATGACTGTAGTGTCTTTACAGATTCAGTCCCTGACTAGGACAAATACATGTAACACTATGACTGCAAAGTTGCATGAGGAGAACAATCTTCCTATCCCAAGTGCAGATACGCATTAAGTACAGGGAGACACCAATTCCTGATCTAGACTCAAATCACCAGCCAGGGTAACTCTAATTTTTATGTTATTTCTTTTGCAAACTGCAAGAGCTTATGAGGAGTGGTGAGTAGAAAGAGTGGCTAAAAAACTATTAAATCGAGGGGTTATAAAGAGAAAGACAAAAGCAGAACCATCTGGGCACAAAAAAAAATAAAAATACAAACAGTTGGCCAGCCTTACTCCTACAGCAGCTCTCTACAAATACTCAAATACATTAGTGAACTTTACCAAAAACAGTCTCAAAATGAGTCACACCATTAAAGGACAAAGAACTTAGCCACATTGCTCTAATCTACAACAAATGAGAGCAGGAACATTTTCACCAACATCCTACATGGCACAGCTTATAGGTGTGGCATTGGCCTTTACAACTCCGAATGGTAGGGGCCAATATACATAATTGCATTGAAAAACAAAACTACAACACAGCTCAAGTCTGGCTCCCAGGTCAGTATTGCTCCCTGTGCACTCTGCTCTGAACTACTCACAAACTCTCTGTGAGTGGCTTGGCTGACTCCTGCCAGAGACCCTCTCAGGGATGCCCCCACCCACCATCACTGCAAACACTCACCAGAGCTGCCTGGCACCTGCTGCAGCACATCAGCACTCACAGGAAAGCCCTAATGGGACAGTCCTAATGTGATGGCAACCCATGCTCCATGCATTTCCAGAATACAGGTAGCCCCCACATCCCCATGTCCCAGCTTCCCATCTGTGAAATGCAGGTAAGGCCATCTTCCTCTTTAGCATGGTTAGGCACTGGGCACTGGAAAGATACCAAGTGCATCAGATAGTTTGATATTAGGCTTGAAAAAGAAGGAAGACAGAAAAAAAGTCTATCTGTTAAGGATACTATTCAAGAAATATTAATACTTGCTAAATTACTCCAATTCCCTTATTGCTGTACTCAGCTGCTTCATAGCTAGAAAAAAAGAGACTAGAAAAAAAAGGTGCCTGGTGTTTTACTAGTGCATTTGAGTGTGAAATAAAAACTCCAGCTGCACTAGGAAGATAAAGTGCTTAAGCAAAACATATTTTGAACCATTTCCTCACTGTTTCGCGATCCAAATAAAACACTGCTCACCACAGCAGTGTAAATGGCACCACAACACAGAAAGTAGAAAATACAAAGCCCTGGGGCATTTGCATGGTGATTTTAAAGAACTGAATCATCTTTAATATGCATACTAAAGGAAAAATACCAGGTTTCATCTCAAAATGTGAGGCAGAGTCCACAAAAGGCTGTAATAAGAGATAATCATATTACTGAAGTGCTGGATTAGTCAGTTTAGGAAAAATACCCGTCTGCTGTTTACAAATCACTGGTACGGTTTGGTAATTATCATTTTGTCTCCAAGAGGAATACTGGCTTGCTCGCATATTTTGCGTCCTCCCATTAATTAAATCAAGCATCCACTAAGGGTTCAACCAGCTTGTACTTCACAAACTGGAGTCCTGCTGGTGATGTTAGGGAAAAACGTGTTGTAATGAGGTTCATTATCTCAATGGCATTTTACAGGCAGAGTATTAATAGGGAAATAGACTAATGTGAGGTCATTATGGAATCAAAGCAAATAGAAATTAGTTTTAATGCTACTGTTCACAACACAGAGCATCAGTGAAGGCATTGAAGGAGAGAGGCTGATGCAGCTAAATGAGGCAGAGAGAAGAGGGCAAAAGGGAAATTCTAACAGATGATATGACAAATTTAGCAACATAGACAGAGGAATAAGATGTGGAGGGCAGAGAGAAAAGGAGGTATCAAAAAGGACACAAGTCAAGGGCAATTGGCTTGTGCCTATGCCAACAGAGAAGTAAACCAAGAGAAGAACTGCAATATTATACAATTTGAAATGCAACTTTTGCCCTTTTTATGCAGCAGCTTAATCCAATTTAAGTACCTAACCATCCTTCTGGGATGAGGAGAGAGTACAGGCATGCATGTATGTACTAGAGTGATCTGATGGGGAAGCTGGTAAGCAGTCCTGGCACACTCAGAACTGCTTCCAAAAGAAAGGGTGAGAGCATGATGGGGACCAGGGGTGCTTTTCTGCACAGTTGGTTAATGGCCTTGGGCATCCAGCCTTCTCCAGTAACTCAAATGGGCGAGCAAAACACATTATGAATGCAGTGGATCCAGACTCTGCTTATTTATGTAGACTCCAGCTTCCATTTTTTAAGTTATACAAAAACACACAGATAAAATTTTAAAAAGAGTTACACAAAGTACCTGACAATACCTCATCTCATGCTGGCTCCAGTTTCATGGACAAATATTTAGCAAGGGATAGTAAAACTTATCTCTTCAGCTGTATACTTTTATTACAACCATGGCTAAGACCCAGGTCATTATTTGCAGACATTTGTATTTCAGTGCCTAAGGACTGTTACCATGCACAAGTACCTGTTTAAACAGAGTTTCTGCAGGCTACTGAAAATCTGGCCCAGGAAAAGGCCCATTACATTTTGTGGTTTTTTGAACTCTCAAAAGCCTCTAGTTTAGGTCAAGTCCCTTAAAGATTCACACACTCGCTCTCCAAGGAACAACCTGCTAAATAATTATCACACATCCTCCTTTCTGTGAAGGGAATAATTGTTTACAATTACTACACTAAACAGAAGCATACATTATGTAAACACACTGACTGAAAAGATGTGTGTTTTGGGAATGAGAATAAACAAAACACAAAAAATCCATCTGGATGCAAAGAACACCTTTGCAACACTGTTTGGAAGACTGCAAAGAGGTCAAACTGCTGCACCAATCTGTTCTGCAGAGATTTACAATGGATAATGTGGTAACAAAGGGGGCAGTGGTAAGTTAGCTGGTTCTCAGCTGACTGGGATCTTGAGGAACTTACCATGACAGCTTCACAGCAGTAAAACTTCAGTCAAAGCTGATCCACAGTCTACTGAAGTCTGAAATAATTTCCAGAGTAGGATTCATCCAAATACACATCTCTGCCTGAGTTAGCTGTCTAAACTTCTGTACAGCTGACAAAAAAATGGGTGCTTTTAGGCTTTTCTTTCTTTTAGACAACAGTATGCCTCTAGTAATCTAAACCAGGACTTAGCAAGTTTGCCTCTTTCTGCTGACTGTAAAGGAAGTCTATGCTAATTAGTTCAGATACATATTAATTCTTCCTTCCCTCATTCCTCAGTGACTCCTTCAACATCAGATGGAGCATATGTGCTTTTCCAAAGACACACACTGCATTATACCAGATATTTACAAGCCAGCTTTTGATCAACACACCTTTTTCACAATGGATTTTCTACTGTCTCCAGCAGACAATGTGTGATGCTCTCATAGTTTCATTTTCTGGCCTGATGTATACTTGTACAAACTATTGCAATATCCTTCTGCAGGGACATTCTTACCCTGTGTGGCTGCTGCCATGATCTGCCACCATAAGTCAGGGAAACCAGGGCTCTTGGCCATGAAACTGGAAGCAAACCCACAACCCTGTGTCAGATATCATGCCAAACTTTTACACTGGGAGAAACTTTGAAAGATATGAGAAAAAAAAACTTTCTTCAGTCTCTCAATTCCAAATACATTTTACTTATTTGCACAATCCTTGTGGTATTTGACTCATTAGATCACCTGGCATCAGTAAGAAAACTGCCAAGACAACTTAAGCTGAGCCCAGCTGCAGTGCTCATCACCATGTTCCTGCAGACTGTGAGACATCGCTTTCACCTGCCATGCAGCTCTTTTATTCTGTCCCAGCTGTGTAAAGGGACATTTACATTAAGTGGTCCTGGTTAATATCTTCAGCCATCTTATTCACAAAAACCTTTTTGAAAACAAAGGTATGTGATGATGATGAAGGAAGGCAGTGGAAAGGAGCTCTTTCTGTTAAATCCATTTCTGTGCAGAAGCTTTCCAGGTTTCTAAGTATTGAGTATACCAGTTTGAGAGCAAATTTACTGCTTAAGCCTCCATTCTACAAGTATTTTTTTAAACATATACACAAGCAAGAAAAAGGTCAAATGGAGATTACCAAGTTCCTGCCAGGTAGTTTTCATTGACCTGCAGCTATTTCAATATTTTTCTGTTCTGGCTGAAAACTGTTAAAACAAATTCACATGGCATCTTAACAGGTAAAGGCTTTGTTGGTCTGGTTTTTTTAAAAAAAAAAGATAATCCAAATGGCTTTACTGAAAATCAGTTTTCTGCACACTGTAAAGGGACAAGGTGGAGAGAGAAGATGAACTTATATCTATTGTCTTACTGAAAGGACAGGTTTGCTCATAAGTGATTACAGAACTGCACCTACAAAAAGACCAGAGCACAGATAAAGATCTTCGTAAGTGCAACATCACGACCTCTTTCTCAAGTTTATCCCCAATGAGCTGGAGTTACCCTGTACAGTAAACTGTGAGATTGTTCCTATGCTCAGAGCAGCCACAGAGCTGTCTGGGGCTCCTGGAAGAGACTAACCTCCCATTCAGAGAGAAGTGAATGGACACAGATTAAATGAGTTCTGCCTATTCGACTTTTAACATTCATTTCAGATAGAGCTTCCATTACTAACCCAGAGAGAAATGAACGGCAAAATACAATGCCACACTTTACACAGGTGTACTCATTTTTTTCAACATCAAGCTAATAAAATAATTTTTTTTTGATGTTCCATATGGTGGATGCTATCCCACTGCTATGGATATCAAAATCCCCAGCTGGCTCCACTGGGCTGCAATGTTAGTGAAATCCTTAATGCAGCTGGGAGACAGCATTCTGAAGAAGAATCTGTTACAACAGTATAATCACCAACAATTTTTTGCTACATAAAACATTTGAAAATCACTTGAATTCAGTAATCATGTATGAAACACAGGACACTAAACAGCTTATCTTTCCTTTACAGATAAGGCATTGATTGTGCTTCTCAGGGAGTCCTAGGCAATTGTGCCCACAGTATGTTATAGCCTTTAGAGTGAGTCTTATTTTATAACCCTAGCCAGCCAACCATATCTGTATCACGTGTAACTATAGTGATGTTTTATAAAAAATAGCAAGACAACTGATTGGTAAGTGAAGTAATTCAATCACCCAGTAATGACAGGAAGCTGAAATTAATATTATGGACAAAGGAAAAATAGAGAACACAACCAGAAGACGACAAGCCAAAGAGGAAAGCTGAAACCACAAAAAAAGTGTTAAAGAAGTGTTTAATCAAATACACAAGTCCAGTGCTCATTCATTTTCCTCATTTTGTCATAAACCAAGAGCAATTCCACAGTGTTTCCAAGACACCACGGGACGTAAAGTTTCTGTAATTTAATACCTAATACTGTAAGGAAAAAACTCTTCAATGTAAAACACAGTGAAAAGCTGATTATGAATTTGCCACAAATTCTGCTTTGTTTGTATTCTTAAACTTATTTGCATTTAAAACCATCTTTTTTTATTGCTGACTACACAGCAGAGTCCTGGTATGCCAAAGCAGAGTTCCATTTTTCTTCGTTAAAAGCTCAGTTTTCCAAAAAACATTATTTTTGGACTGTGCTTTTTCTGATTTGTTTTCAAGGTTCAGAATGTTTCTTTATCCATGAAGGCTGAGTAAATTGTCATCTGCTATCTTTGAATTTTATCCAGAACTTACAACTGAAACTTTTTTGTACAGGTCAATACCAAAATCTTTTGTCTTCACAGAACTCCTTATGCTTGTGAAGATACACACCGATGTCATGAGTTTGCATTAAACTATGTTACTGAAACAATCTGCATAGTTGCAATATCTAAACTTCCAGTTCTATGAAGTGGCAAGTAAAGCTGGGTGACGTTTAACACTGCTGTGTAAATAGCCTTCATTTGGAGATTAAAGAGAAGCAAAAAATTCACATCAGCTTCTCATTTCAGTACCAACTTTCATGCCAACAAGCTGTAACTGTATGTTTTATGGACACTGAGGGTTGATTCGGCACAGTTATAACTAAGATTCCTGGAACTGCAGAGAGCAGAAGAATCTAAGCCACTTTTCTCACAGTTAAGGGTACTGAAAATAGAACCAGTCTTTTGTACACATTCTGCAAGCTGACCCAGCGTGACGTATACCAAACACAAATAAGTATTATAGAAAATGCACAACATTATTCCCATTATTAACAAGGAAAAAATATATGATGTATATCCACATGTATATGCTGGATTTTATCTGGAGTAAAATCAGAAGTTTGTTTTTGTTTTTGGGGTGTTTTTTTAACAAAAGCTCATCTGAAGACTTCAGGAGTCCATTACACACTAAATAGAGCCTATCAGCCAGTTAGCTACTTGGGAATCTCTCTCCCTCAGAAGTCACCAATGAAAGGCACATAATCCCTTACAGTGTTTTCTTCATCAACAAGCAAGCAAACCAAGTTACTGCCCACCCTACCTGAAAACCTCCTTCCTGCCTTCCAGTCACCCTATCACAAATATTTGGGTGGTAAACTGAGTCTGGGAGAGTGCCAAGAGGAGTGTAGGGTTGGGCTGGGCAGGAACCTGGGTAGGATGCAGCTGCAGATTCCTGGGATCCACACCAGCATCATGAAGGGCATAATGGGGACATGAGCAGAGCTGCTGCCCCTCCGAACCTGGAGAGGTATTGCCTCAAAAAGGTCTCCAGCTGCTCAGCTCTTGGGAAGTTGTAAGGAGTCTTTTGAATCCCAACCTGAAAGTGAGCCACAGGTGAGTGAGGTGGCAGTTCACACAAGGTGTAGCACCCCAAAGAAGTGGCAGTAATGAAAGGAGCCAGGTTGTTCTGTAGTTGTGGACAGCTCTGGGAGAGATGTAAGGCAAAACACATGGGGCACGTTCCAGCAGCGAGGCCTCAAGCGATGACAGAAGGGTTTGGGGGGTGACAAGTCACAGGAAGCAAAGCTGACAATCTCCCAGGCCACCACAGCCACACATCTGTTCAACACTGCAGGGTAACCCTTTGGCTATTACAAAAGCCCCAGAAGTTCTGAGCAGAGGCACGAAACAGCTCTGCAACCCATGTGAGCACTGCAGACAGGTTCAAGGGGGATTCTCAGACTTGGTCTTGTAACTCCCTCCCAGGCCACTCTGGGACTTAGGGATAATACTTCTGGCCTAAACAAAAGCTGTTTTCCACCATCTAATGTGTGCATGGAAACACAAGCCCTAAACCAAGCCTGTTATAATGTCTACCTGCAGTATTTTGTCAGTTATGCAAGACTGGAGACACGTACCGAACCTAACTTACACTATGGATACAGTCAGGGGCAATAAACCTAATCACAGCATGAAAAATTCAGGTTAGACATCTGGAAAATCCTTCCCTGGGAAGGGCAGAGAAACATCAGAACAGATGCCGCTTTATGTGTTACTAACTTGTATCCTACCACCCTTCAGCTACCTCTTTTTTGTTTTGTCCTATCTGATATTAGACTCCTTTGTTGTGTTTTTTTCCAAGAACCCACAATGGTCTCCAGATGGCTGTAAATACAATGAATACTATTAACGAATGGTGATCATTACAAGACTTGTAACAGATATTCAGAATCCACCTCACAAATATAAGCCCCAGCTCTTAAAAACCCCTCTCTTTATTAATAGGTATAAGTAATCACCAGCAACATAAGTAGGTGTTGGATGACTAACTGTTCTTGTAATAGTTTTGCAGGATCAGGCCCTAAAAACAGAGGATACAGATGGTGAACACAAGATGCACACGGAGTGAAAACAATTCTCCTTCTCCACAGTGGCAGAATGCCAGTTAGAGTCTGTTAGTAGTGGTGTCATACATATGTGCCAAATTTACTCATATAAAAAGTGAATTTGGCATCGATATCTGTTGCAGCTAATCAACAACATGAGATAAGTGGGGCAACAAATTATGCCCCTTTTAATCAGCTAGCACTGTCATCTCCTTTATAAACATGGAGAGTTTCCAAATTTGTTTTTGGTAAGTTTAAAGCAGTAAAAGAAGATGGAAACATCCTGTTAACAAAATACTGGCTCAACCATCAAAGAACTTCCTACAGACTTTAGAGCACCATCAAAACACATAAATAGTATCACTTCATGAAGAAAAGTCAGAGATGAAGAGCAGATTCATCACTTAGTTTTTAAAAGCTATTTGAGAAATAGTAAATTATTAGATCCTAACTGTGGATTTCCAACAGTGTGATTTCACTGCTGATGAAGACATAAATGTTTGAAGAATTAGGCCTTTATTTTACTGGATGCTTGACTGCACCAGTCTAAACAACCAGATAATGTGTTATTTCACCTCTTGTTGTAAAAGGGAGCAGAATGAAAACCCAGGATTTTACCAGCTTATCTTGGTTCAGAATGCAGATCTTCTCTGAAATAACATAAATGCCAACTCTTTTGGTATTCAGAAGGTGGCATGTTGCTTGGACCATGTATCCCTGACACAAAAATCTGCAAGGGGAAATTCCCAGTGCTCCTGATACACCAACCCACTCAGAAAAGCTCCAGCATCATATCCATTTATATTTTAGCACTCCTCAGTGTGAAAAAGATCAGTTATAGAATATAATGCTATGCAAAGAACAACCATAAAAAAAAACCTGGATTAAAAATGGCCTAGGCATTTAAAGAAACTTTTCCAAAAAGGATACAGGTCTGAACACATGATTACTTAATAACAAAAACCTAAGCCTATATGTTCAGACATAAAATGACTGAGAAAATTTAGGTTTTCATCCAGATTTGCAACCTCCTTGCAAAGGATGCCAGTAGACACGGCAATCTATACAACAATCTTTCAATAATACAGAGCTGTTTCAAATCCAGGAATTCAAAACTAATTCAACTGAAAGCCAAATGAAAAGCTGCATGATTCACCTGGTTTATGAAAGACTCAGAACCTTCAGCAATCCAGTGTAAAATGATTTGCCAAACAGAACCACTTGACTATGGAGGGTGAATATAAAACTTGGTTTATAAATGCATCAGGTAACTGCCTGAGGAACAGCCCAGCATTGCATTAGTCCTGCAACACCCCCTCATTTTGCTTTCCCTCCCTGTGAAAGTGAAATTAAATTCCCTTGAGAGTTTCCGTTGCCATTGAAAAAACATTTCAACAATCCACATACAGGATTTACTCCACTGACCACTAATGCCAAAGGCCTCAAAACCACTTACACTGAGAGAAGATGAGTTTTGCAATTTGTAGCTGCATCTATGAAGCAATGAAAAATTGATGGTTTCCTTTCGACTGTCATAGAAAGGGCTGCTTTGTACATTTCTTTCCTCGGGGAATCCATTGCTATAATTTTCCATTGGAAAGTTTCTGTATTACTGCATTGCTAAAGTAACTGCAGTGATGACCTAATCTGGGTCATCAAAAACCTAGGATTAATCACATGTCTAAAAACAAACAAACAAAAAACTGTTCTGTAAATTTACTTGCTTGATTATCTGAAATTATTTCTATAAAATCCTACGAAGCATTCTTCAAAATGTTAAAATATGGGCTGTGAGTTCTCAATTTTTCACCTGTAACAAATAAAAAAGTAATTTACATTTCTTTTTTTTTTAATGTTATTATCAACAGCATATGCACTGTGAACATCATCCATTGCAGGATGCCAAAGAAACAACAGAAACATTAATCTAGCTTCAGAAAACCCTGCACGTTGGGTAAGTATTAACCTCAGAGGCTGTGAGGTTAAGCTGCTTGCCTATGGTCACAGACCAAATTTGACAGGACCAGAAACAGAGTCCAAATTTCCTGATTCCCCCGCCCTATCATAAGGCAACACAGATGTAATTGCTAAATTTTAATTTAATGGTCTGTACAATTCATGTTTCTAAATCTCCAGAGCTTGCACCAGCAGGTATTAATGCTTACTTCAGGTTCAAAAGTACAAACTACACTAAAAGCTGTTTTTAGGTTAATGGAAATGAACTGGCCCATCTTGAAACACCATGCTGTGTAAAGCATGCTGTTGCTTACAGAACTCTATGAGAATGCTGGGCACACAGCTCTTGAGTTCCTTCACCCCTCTCATCAGAGCTGGCAATGCAGTGCCCAGGCCAGTTTTGCACAGCCTGGGACATTTTCATACAGCTCCTCTCTATATAACCTTGACCCCACCCTTGCAGGCACAGCCTGAAATGGCACAAGAGAGGTCAATCCCATTAGATTCAGCACATGCTCACTAGGTGGGAGGGCGTCCAGTGTGTTTTGGGGGGTTACCTGCACACATAGGATATATTCTGGTTCCAAAAGATCAAACAGTGGCTCATTAGAACTGTTAGATGGCTCAACTGCCTCAATTCCCCAGTCCCATTTCTGCTGAGGCAAGTGTGTGCCCAACATGTCTCTCTGGAAGAGCTCCAAATTGTTTCTTTTCAGAGGTCCCAAGAGCACCCAGATGTGGAAAGCCAAGACAAGCTGCAGGTAGTCATCCTTTGGAAACTCCTCATTTACACAGCTCACAGAAGAAGCACGGAGAAGCACACATGCCTCAGATCACCATACAAGGGGGGACAATTCCTTCTGCGTCCAGAAACTACCTCTAGTACTCACTCAAAACCAAAGTCTGCCATTCCAGAAAGTTTTTCACATGAAAAATACAATTTCAAAATTTGTTTTTACCTTCCCTGTCTTCATTGTGCCTTCATTTCTCTTGCTAACTGACTGAAACGTCCCGTTTTTATTAACATTTTTCCCCTGACTTGCATGGTTTGTTGGTCTTAATGGTCCTACCCATTTTGGGGGTTAAGCAACATCTGCTCAGATAATCAGAAGAGATTAACAAGTCAGAGAACAGTCATTACCTGGAGACATTCTGAAAATAGCCATTTCCACAAATCCAACGGACAGAGCCATCAATTACAGTAATCCTAGAGGAAGGCAGTATTTGCATAGAAAAAGTATTTTAATCTTATAAGTAGAACACAGAGTGAAATAGGTTTCTCTAGTTCCAAAAATGTAAACTCCAGTATTTCAGGAAATAAACAGTGAAATTAGTGCCCGCAATGCCACTAAATGTAAATTGTGTCATATTTCTAGGGATTAGCCAGGTCTAGAATAAGGGACTACTTAGTATGAATGAAAGAAAACCAAAAGTATCTACACAGTAACAGCTTTTTCTCTTAATGACAATCACCTCTCCACAAATGTCTGGGACTACCTGCAAATCCAATAGCGTGCATATGTTTAATACTTGAGCCGGAGGCATCCAGTTAGCCCGGTTACTTGGATAATGCTAAAATAAAGACATTCTTTCTTAAGGAACTCCAGCTCATCTTTAATGTTAGAGCACTTTTTAACATCTACTAGACTTCACCCTGTTTCATTTTTGATTTGAAGCATCTACTTATTGGAAAGAATATTGTATTCAACTAAGAATCTGTTGGAAATTTTATTTAACTATCTTGGATTTAATTACAAAAGTTACTTGAGATATATATATATAGATATATAAATCTAGAACTAGATTTTTTTTTATCAAGTATGTTTTGAGAACAGTTTTTGAGCTGTGGTTTTATAAAAAAAATCTTTTAAAGATTAAAAACTCATTTTCCCTGTTTTAAAATTCTGCTTTATCTTACTTTGAAGGTAAGTTTAAAAAACTAGGATGTTGTTTTTCAAGAAAATCCTAAGATAACAATTAAAGAATCATGTACAAAAGGCATAATATAGTTTTGAATCAAAAATTCTGTTTGTAAAATTAAAGTAACTTTGAAAACTGTTAAAAACACTATGACTTGGTGACTTTAAAAACTTTAATTTGGTGACTCCCCTAGTTAAGTAAAAAATGTCTGAATGGAAAATCATGTTGGTTAGGTAGTTGCAACTTAAATTTGGTATCAGCAGTAAAAATAAGGAGACATGGGTATGGCTGAGATGGAAGACACACATACACAAATCTACCAGGCCTGTTGTTACCTCAAATGGCGTAATTTCATAGCACCTCTCTGTACAAGGGAAACAGCACAGTACAGACCAATTCATTCCCAAATTAGAAAAATAAGACTTGACAAAGCCACTTTCCCTGGCAGAGACCAGACTGGTCATGCTGCTGGAGACACCTGGGATCAGATGGAGTCATTTGAATTGTGCCAGTCACTGAACACTTGTCCTGGGACACTGGGTGTTCACTTGGCAACCCTACCAGCTGAGGGCAGGGGGACAGGCACCTGGTACAGACTTTAAAAGGGACAATCTTGAAGTCCTCTGTAAAATTCAAATTCTTGGAAAGTTTTGTGACAGCAGCTTGCACATGACAATGCACCTATTTAAAATAAACGATGTGTCATTGTTGTGTCATTGCACTCCGAAACTCATACAGGGATTTTCCTACAGAGATGATGCGCATCAACAGCCACTGAAGAAAGCACAGGAGCTCTGTTTCCTGCTCAGGTCTGAACATGACAGTGTGGAGAAGATTCAGAGCCTCCTCATTCCCAGCTGAATGGACTGGTCAGAGCTGTGGAATGGCTGCCAGGACTGGTGCGACTGTGCTCCGCTGCCCTTTCTCCAGTCCAGCAGACCATCCCTTTCTGAGCTGTTTGCCCTCTGACGGGTGGGGGCAAGCCCTGCTAGCAGAGCAGAGAGGCAGAGCCCCCATCAAGGAAAGCTAAAAGAGCTGTAAAAGGCAAATACATACAAGGGGTGCCATCTGGCAACAGTATAAGGAAAAAAAATGTTAAGTGGGTTACATAAAGCAGTGCCCTAAAACCCATGTATAAAGGCAGCTAAGGACACTGTCTCATCCAGCCTGAAGTGCCACTGTCTGAGCACTGCAAAAAGAACAAAATTAAAGTTACGCAACGCCTCACACAGGCCCAAAGTAAATAAAGTCCGGACACGCATTTTGACAGCAAAGTGAACCAAATCAGCTTGTGTTGCTGGGTACAACTCCTGAGCTCCTCCCCACTGCTGTGGCAAACTGGGATGAGTGGGAGATGAGCAGGGGCTGCCTTGGCTGCAGGAGCCCCAGGCTGTGTCAGACACACATAGCCCTCCAATCCCCATCCCCTCCAGCCAGGCCTCAAGGGGCAGGTCCTCCATGGTCCAGCTTACAGGAGAGGCTCACCACAGTAAGAAAAGTCCAGCACTGTCAGAGAATTAAGGTTTGAAGTTATAGGAAGGAATCTGGCACAACACTGGTTTCTATGCAGTAGAGCTCCTGAAGAATCAAACTCTTAATTTTTCCTATGAGTTTTATAGTACGCAGAAAATAATAAACAAGAAGAGAGCAAAGTGTAACACACATCTGAAAAATACTGTTGTCTAAATTTTACTATAGGTATAGTTGCACAGCATTCACAATGCTGTAATGCTCTGGCTTTATCTGTTCCAGTCAACCACCATCAAACTGATCCACCTTTATTCCTAGCAGGATTAAATATTTTGGTAACTTCTTGGTAAAGTAACAGTTACATCGCACACAAATGTCAATTCTATATCAGCTTTCTCTACAGGAAATTGAATTTAAAACCAAAATTATTAAAAAATCTAATTAAAAACTTCTACTGAATTTTAAAAGCTCTGTGCAGTTACTTCAGATGATTGCTCATAAATTCAATAAAACCCTAAAGATTACTCATGTCTAGCAGTGTTATCATCAAGGGCAAAGTAACTTTCTTTTTTCTTTTTACATAGAAAATGGACTTTTATTATGCTGATAATCACACCTACACACTCAGTACCCATCAGTGTTAGAAGCTGAAAGCTATGAGCAAGTTTTATTTCTCATTTTTAGAAAATTACAATGTTTTTACATCACTCCCTCAGACTTTAGAACTGGGTGCTATGCTTTCCCTAATAGTATCTGTAAGTTCATTATCAAGTGCCCTTAGCATCTTGGAAAGTCTCTTTTTATTTAATAATACATGCATACTCAAATATATATTGAATAGGAATTTCTAATTGAAACTGAAACAGAATCTCATAGGAAAATCCACAGTGTTACATCTGTGGATCATTCATATGGGTCACTATCATTTTTAACATAAAATAAAAATTCACCATTGAAAATTTCAACTGCGCATTTCAGAAATATTTTAAAGAAATTTAAAGATCTATGAGGCTCCTCATGGTTTCAGAATAAATATCTTTATAGTTGAATCTACAATTTTTGTCGAGATTCAAATTAAGAGAAAGGGAACTCTTTGCCTTTTAGACCTGTATGGTGCCTCTTAACCATTTAACAATCCTTGGACTCATTTTTTCATCCACAAACGTTGGCATAAAACATTCCAGAGCAGGCAGCTACCCTTCCCAGAGGAAATTCCTCATATATGCCAAAATTTGTTCTCAGTATTTACTACTGACATTCCTTACAGCTGTCATAAATGCTGTGCAACTTTCAAAAGTTGTCAAAACTGAAAGAAGATCACTTGCAAAACAGAACAGTCCTCAAGCTCTTCTGCAACTGAGGCAGCCCTTAAGAGCATCACACACATTGCGAAATATTCAAGCAAGCCACTGATGAGAAAATGTTAGGATGCAGAGTGTGAAAACATTTGTTTGCCTATTCTTGATCATCTACCCTTTCCTGAGAAAACTACTGGAACATGCCAGATGTCCTTTTTTACTGAGGTTTTCATCTTCTTATTCGTATTCTTAAGGTCAAGTATGCAAGCTTTCCCCACATCCGGACTAATATTTTCGTTCTTCCATCATGTGCACTGTGCTCTGGAAAAGTGTCAAAATTTACTTAGTAGGAATTGACACAGAGGAAGATTTACTAACAGAAATAACATTTCACTAGTAAAAAATAAGCATATCAAACACCTACTTTATGGTTAAAAAAAAAGAAGACAATAAAAAAAAAAGGAAGAAAGGAAATCAAAACTGTCCATCATTAGGGTTACTGGCAGCTGAGCAAGCTGCTTCTCAGGTTGCTTAGTTTTCTCTCATCATTTCCTTTTACTCCCGCCTGCCACTGTGTCTGTCTGCCTTGCCTTGTTTTCCACTGTCTTGTGGGTGCCTGACAAGTTCCCTGGGTAGGGTCATCTTGTGTCCCCTGTGAGCACCAGAGTGGAGGACCATGGCTCCTGGCCAGGGATGCTGTTCATTCTGGCAATATGTACAATAAGCAATAACAATGATGGAAAATTCCACTCCATTCAATGTAGCTAGTGACTCTTCTATGTCTATATTTGTCTTCTGTCCGCAGGCAAAATCCTGCCCAAACTCCTGTTCAGAGTACAGCTGAGAGGAGCAGGAAAGGAGAAGTTCCCTACAAGGAACCTGGAAGGTTGGACAACTTCTTGCTTATTCCCATCAAGTGTCCTGGGCACCCCCTTTGTGTTTTGCCAGGCCCCAATCAAAGGAATTTGCCCCCATTATTATGCTACATTATTTAGTTTGCTTAGGAGTTCACTGGGAGCTGATAATCTGCCTATCATGACCAATCTGAAACTGGAAAATGGTCATGCTCATTTTAAAAACAGTCTGTTTATCACATCATATATATTGATTATCTTTTGGAAACACTCCAAGAGACACCATTCTGGAAGTCAATCTAAAATAAATATGACCTGAATTTATCCAGTATAGGTTGAATGAAGCCTTGTTACTAGGCACCTAGTTGGGGTTTTTCCCCTATAAAAATTGCACACATTCTAACATTATATAACTGTCTATATATTAATATCACAATCTCCTGGTAATTATGAATCATTAAACAGGATTTTATGTGTCAAGTTTCACAGATGTACATTGATATTTGAAAAAGTCCAGCTCCCATGCTCCAAGTACTGAAACACCTTTCAAAATCCTAAAATTGTACCACTAAAGTGGCCCGCTCTATGCAGTGAACTAACCCCAGCCATCTACCTGTGACCTGCCAGAAAGACAAACAAATGCTCTCAGGCAGGAATAAACAGATGGCAGAAAGTTGAAGCATAAACAAAAGCATGACTGAAAACACTGAGAAAGAGAAGATGCGGATCTGCAGCTCTGCTGCTAATAAAGAGCTGTCACTCAGCCTCAGTATCTGGCAGCAAACCTGCTACAGAAAACTTTAGCTGGATGAAGCTGGGACATGGAGGTTGTCTTTGGAACCAAGATTCAGATCATTCTGTCTTTGATAAAGACTGCTAACCTTTGATTTCCAGATGTGATTTCCATATAAAGGAAAGTGATTACTAATTATTGTATAAATTAATTGCTTCTTAGGGTTGATTGCTGCCACTGTTTACTGCTACAACCTGATGAAATCAGGTTCTTCTGTTTAATATTGAAACCTATTTACACCTTCCAGAAGCAGAGAGAACAGGTTTAATTTTCAACAGTCTACCTCAATGCCTCTTCCTCACTGGAATGAACTATGAATACTATAGGCAGGTATTTCTTGTGCAAATAAAATTACTTTATACACCTGCTTCATTAATGCTCATGAATAAGGATGAAACATCAGGCAGAGAAAGGTGGATACTCTCTGAAAGGGGAAGAGAATACAACTCTGGGGTAACTGATTTCTGCAGTAAGTAATTTGTAACAAATTTTTACAGAACATACGTTTTATGGAACATAAAACCAGTAGCATAAAATATTGTTACCTTCTAGCAACTTAAGATCAAAAAGCTGTTCTCAATTTCCTCTTTCCTGCCCAGAGTTCAGACTCCATGCATAACCCAGTGCTTTGGACCTCCCTAAAGGGCACCTGAAGTGTGGGGCACTGAGTGTGGTGAATTGAGCTGTCTCAATTCTGCTGTGCCTTCCCTGAAAAAGTGACAAAGATAAAAGTGTCATGTTTTATCCACTAGATCCAGGTAGCAATGCTACACTTCAGGAGAGTAGGACTTTGCTGTGATGTAAGAAGCTCTAATGCAGTCGTGTTGGCAAGTGCAGCTCCATCATCTCTGTATGCCACCTTATAGCTAGAAAATATTCAAACCTTCTAAAATACCTTGAAGTTAACAACACACTCAATTCTCCTTTGCCCAAGCTGTGCTCCAACCCAGCAGGCAGCAGACTCAGAAGCAGAAAGGTTTGCTTGCAGGTTCCTGAGCTTTTGGTTGGTGTTTGGTTGGAGTTTGGTGCAGGTTCCACCACTTTTGGCAAAAATGGGAGCAGCACCAGTAGAGAAATCATATCCTTCTACCCTATGTTCTGCCTCATCTTGTCTACTGCAAGAGGGGGAAAGAAGAGTATGTTCTGTAGAAAAGAACCACTACATAGGCAGACGTGCCCCTAGGAGGGAAGCTTTCCATGAGGATTTCCACTTGTCTTCCACATTCATTTCACACCTTGTTGCGTCATACAAAGAAACTTCTTGGAGCTCACTATATTCAAAAATGTGGCTAAATTAAAATGGATCATGCTACTTTTCTCCTCTTATTTCTCCTCCTGTCCCCCCACACACCATGAATATATTCTGGAATAAAAGAATACACCCACTGCTTAAACAGATTACAGGTATTTCACAGGTTATACATGTAAGGTGGAAATAACAATATATAAATTCAGCAAATCTGCAGCTCTACCTGCCTACAGAAGAAAAAAAGTGTGAATTCTAGAAATACAAACACATGGAAAGATAGTACCCTGTTAAGTAGGAACCAAAGTGCTGCAATGACTGAAACCTGCTGTGAATAATTAATGACATTTTTTAGACAGTGACTTACGCTTGAATTCCTAGAGGAAAGAGTCTACTTAAACTGGTTTATTACAGCTGTATCCTCAGGAAAATCTAAACTCAGTTTAACGAAGCATTCTGATAAATTTGTGATGCACTTTCCCCCTTAGTTCTTTATGTGCTATTCAAATTCATGCAGCAGAGAATTAAATCAAGGATGGCTAAAATATTTCACTGGCTAAATTACTGTACATTTGCCTAATTAAGCAATTACAACCCACTGTTGCCACAGACATTTGCTGAGTAATATCTCTGTTCCACTGTAGGGTTCAGCACAACTAGAGAATGTAGTAACACACAAAAATTGCTATAGTTTGACCCTTAGCAGGCATGATGGATAAATCAAAAAGAGGTTTGTAACTTTAAAGGAACCAGAGCTTTAAATTACAGTGGAGAGATTAACAACACAATTAATAAGAATTATAAAAAAACTGAAATCCTCTACCCATGCAGCTTTGGGAAAAGCAAATAAAGTCAACAAACAAACCCCAAACCAAAGCCAAATATTGGTACACTCTGCTTCTAATCTGTGATCCACTCTATTCCCTCCCTGCCAGCCTCCTGTTAAAGAGAAAGACTGATTTCACACCAATTCCACACCAATTCCACACTTGAGAACAAGATTTCCAGGGAGCTTTTCTTTTCCTACTACGTAGGCAACAAGCAATGATAGGATCAGATAAAAGGAAATAATGAGATTAAGTCTCATTAAAAAACTCCTCTTGTGCTTCAAAGGCACTTAATTCTATTAGAGGTAAAACTGAGAACAGTACATACACCTACAGACACCACACAGTCACATGGGCAGAAGAGGCCCTATGCTGCAGAAACTGCATTTCTTGCCACAGAACAATGGTCACATCAAATGACAAAACAATTTTCTGAAATGCGTTGATTTTATGCAATGAGACAAGACAATACTGGACAGAGTACTTGATATGACTTGCATTTACGGTGTTTTCTACCTTTTAAATATCTTTATACATAGGTTTGCAAAACTGTAAAACTAATCACTTCATATCAACTTGTCAACATCCAATCTTTTCCTTTTTGAATAATAAAATTACTGGTTTTATCAGCAAAATTCTTAAATTCCTGTAGAAATAGAGGATACATAAAACACTTCAAATTTTGCTTCAAAGTTTCTACTACAAACTTCTTTAGCTAAAATAATTATTCCATCCTCTGATGGACAATGTTCATCCTGATTCTGCAAAGAAAATTGATAGATTTTTTTATTAACAATGAATCCTAAAGTGTTCAGTGCCATCCAGGTCAAATTTAGCTAGAAACTGACCCTAATCCTAAATTAGATTTTCTAGCCAGCCTCTATCTTGCCAGCACAGAAAAGCTACAGATGGCAGAACAGAGGAATGCAACAATACCAAACAGGAATATTAATTTTCAAAGAAAAATTTAAAATAAATTTACCAACAGCATTATAACTTAAATTTCCTGTCAGGCAGAAGAAATATAAAATAATACAAAACAAAAAGCTGCCTGGTGGGAAATATTGCTGAAAATACAGTCTTTCCACTGAAGCAGTCTCTGAGACCAGATAGGGTCATAGACTGGAATGGAGATGATGTTGAGAGCAGTGCTGTAAGGCAAAGGGATTTTTTAAAATAAATTCTCCCTTTCCCAGTCTCAGTTTCTCAACTCCTCTACTACATTCAATTGCTTTTTTTTTGTTTTGTTTTATTTCTTTGAGCTTACGGATATAAATGAAAATTAATGTCTATGAGAAAGTTTTTACTTCAAAGCTGATACTGTTACACTGTTTTATCATGTTCCTCTGGAAATGTAAAAAGGCCTTACAGCAGGAACATGTATATATATATATATATATATATTTCTCAGTGTGGGTCCCAGCAACAAGCACAGAAATCCAGACCCACCATCTAAACTACACCAATTTCCATACAATAACCTCTTCCATGTTGTTAGACGTTTTGTTCTGAACATCTCTCTTCACAATGTCATACATTATTTACAGAGTAAAGGAGGAGAGCACAGAACACATCACCTCTCATTCTAAAATTAACACAAAACACCCATGGATTATGCATCAGTACTTTAATTCAGGCATTTTTTTTTCAGAGCTTTGTTTGCAAGCAGCAATCCATGGATTTATCAATGCTGCTATTTTAACAGAGGTTCCATTCATAGGCAATACCTATTTCATGATTCATTTTTATGCAGTTAAACTTTTTATTCACCTGTGTGAACAGGTCTGCCACCAAAGGTTTATATAATAGAAATAGTCCAGACAGAAATGCTGTAGTCACTAGGTGTCACAAAAAATGCAGCCATGCTGTACAGTCAGAGCCCAAAAAGGTTCCCAGAACCTTTTTCCACCAAACCCTGGGGTACCAGTCACTATTCAACACTGCAGTAAATCTAAATCCTTCTTGCAACAGACCTAGAGAAAAAGCCAACTTGAGTGCCACCTTACTCCAAAACATGCACCCACCTCTAACAGCAGGTTTTAGATTATAACAGTAATTCACATTACAACAGAATCAAGATCCAGTCAGCTATAAAAATGAGACAATAACGTGCCTTCCATAAGGAACTCTCTTTTCATCCACCTAGAAAAGCCTCTTTCCCTGACAACATCTCTGCTCTGAGGGTTGGACACTCAATCTGATCACCAAAAATACCCTCAGAACTACATATTTAAGCATGAAAAGACAAAGTTATTATGCTTTTTTCAAGCCTAACAGCCTATCACCAGAGAAGGCAATGAAATCCATTCCTGTGCACTTGGAGAAGCAAATTTATCTGGCCACTCTTGGAAAACAGGAACTGCTTGCAATGGGCAGTATTTTTTGCCACATCTGGAGTAATTTTCTGCTAAAACCAGCTGAATGGTGCCCACAAAACTATGACATTTGTAGTCATAATTAGGGGAAAAAAGCAAACCATTCTCTCTCTGTGCTCCAGTCATGAACAGCTGCTGTTTTCACTACTGGTGTGAAGAACAGCTAGGCAAAGTTATCTTCAAGAGTCCTTTCCTTGAGGGAAAAAAAAGCACTTCAGTTAGGAAGAATCCTTTTCCCTTAAAGACATTAGGACTGTGTTGCTCTAATTCGGGCCCAGGGCTGGCTTTGCCCAGTGGACAGGCAGACTAAGGCTGAAGTAGAAAGGCTCAGGCTATAAAGAGCACTCACAAACTGGGGAGACCTATGGGACGGCTGTAGAGCCTCAAGAATTGAATGACCTGTTCCACAGTCACAACTGGCCCACCAAACAAACTTCTCTGAGGGACAATGAACAGGAAGCAGAGCAAATGGAAAACGAAGCCAACCTTTAAGTCGTCTGCCTTCTGTCTTGTATGATTTTGGTGGGTGCAGTTGGGCTTTCTACAGCCTCACAGCAGGAGACAGAGTTTTCTTCTGAAAGAGAAGCCCAGAATGGACATGGCCAAGAGAGAGTTCACAGTGGCCACAGCAGTGCAGCAGTGGCCACCAAAAGCATAGTAGTAGCAGCAGCAAAGAAGCAGAGGGGTAAGATAGGTGTAGGACCCAAGGGACCTGGAGATAAGGATGGAGAGGAATGCAAGAGGAAGGTCGGCATTGGGAAGATGGTGTAGGTGGACAGGGATTTGGGACAGGAAGAGGAAACAGTGGATAGAAATACTTGGGAGGGACATACAGTGGCTGAGGTCAGGGGCTCAAGGACCACGAATAGGTTTATGCTAGGATCAGTGGGGAAGTCCAGAACAGGTGGAAGTTTTGGGAGGCTCTGGGGCTGGTGTGGGGGCCTTCACTGAACTGTGCAGGGGGGCTGGGCAGGGGAAGGAACAGAAAGGACTCCATGAAAAAACATTTGAGAATCTCATCTGAGCTTAACTGCAGCCAGTACTTCCTTCTGCTACTCTAGCCTGGGAACAAGAATGCACCCAAGATTATTTTACTTCCTGCAGAACTGTTTACTTTTTGTTTAGGTTTTGTGGAGGGCTGATGCAACAGGCTCTGGGTCTGCAACCAAGGCAGTCTGGCAGAAGTGAGGAGCTTTTTTATTGCAGAAGTCCAGACAGGTGATTCAGACACCACTGTCACACCCACACCAAAACACTGTTTGGCATTACCCTCTAATTAATATAATGCAACTGATCTGGGGATTGTACAAAGTTAAGTTGCTGGCCTTAGACAACTTTGCTGCAGAGTCTATGGTCTCTCACCTTCCTACCCCTACTCTCTGGCAAAGCAAATAATGGATAATATCAGGTGCCCACAAGAAAAAACTTGGGCTCAGCTTTCTGAGATGCTGAATACTTATGGATCCTGTTCAGTCAGAGCTGTGACTGATTACCTGCTCTGAAAATTGACACCCCTCCTCACAAGAACCCCTAATCAGGGACCTTTGAAAACATTTACTCTATATCAGCCTTCCATAACTGACAGAGAGATTGTGGCCAGAGGACATCCACCAACCTAAGTTAAATTGTGATTAGGGCTATTGTACAATAGAATTAGATTTAGAGGAAGTTAACACAAGTCATCAGGCATCAGTGAAAAAAAACCCCACTTAAGTAATGTTCCTTTTGCAGCATGCAAACAAAACATAATTCATCCTGCAACCTTAGCAGCTTACATTAAACTGAACCAGTGGCAGCTGACCTTCCTCAGTCACTCTGACAAGTCTATATTAGTTGCCCTTATTACATAAAGACAATCAATCAGAAACTGGAGAACAATGGCCTTATGAGGGTTCATAAAAATTGAATGCAAATCCTCTATGCCACTCAGGGACAAGTTATTCCCAGAGCTACAGACACACACATCTGTGCCAGAGTCAACATAATTTTTTTCTCTAAGTAAGGTCTAGGCCCAAGAGGAGAGCTCACTGGCTGCCTTAAGAGGGCCAACCACTGGAAAGTTACTCTTGTTTCCCTGTTTTGCTGCAACTCCTTTATCTCCTCTCATTACTTCAGCACAGATTAAGAATGGTATTTATACAAGTGGTTGCTGTTAGTTACTTGCTTTAAGTATGCTGGTATTACTCTGCTGTACATGCTCTATGCTAAAAACTTAGCTAAGGTATACACAAGTTCCACTTCAGCAAGTTCTTCATCACTAATTGGAATTACCAAGAAGGAACTCTGAGACCCCTCCACTTTCCATCCCTTAGAACCTTCTCCTATGTGACAGGCCAGGCTGGCTTCACATCACTGATTTCTAATGCAGAGCGTAGAGTACCACTGTCACACATGATTGAAACAAGCTAATACCTTCAATTTTCAAGGGAGATATGGAGCAGAAAAACAATTATCAAGGAAGAAATGAGATCCTGGGTGCTTAAGTCATACAGGTCTCCTAGAGGTCACCAGAACTGCAGTTTCTCATATATCACCAGAAGAAGAAATATGAGGTCTTGTTCAAAATAGTAATGGGCTGCTGCATATCACGTTTGGAAGTCCAGATGCCTGTTAGAAAAGTAGATAGCTGATAGTCAGGGATCCTGTTTGGCATACATGAAAAGCAGCTGTTACTAATATACTTAGCTAACGTGACACCATGAAACTTACTTTCAGTCATTGCTGGGTCAACTACTCTTTATTCCTCCTCCCACAACCCTACGCATCCCCTTTCTCAAATAAAAACCTCATGGTCCAATACCCAAATGGCCTTCATCAAACTTTATGTTACTTAAATATCTTTTTGTTTGTTTGTTTTCTCCCAATCCCATATACAGATTTAAATCAAGATCCAAGTACTGCTTTTGGTCCTGATTTAATGGGAAAAAACGTCAATATGTGAATAGAAAAACAGTGTCATTCTGCATCCCCTTCATTGAGCTTTTCTCCCCTTCTTTTAAAGGTGAAAGTAGTTCTCAGAGGCTACAACACTAATTTTTTTTTTGTCAGTGGTTAGCAGAACTAAGAATAGTATTTAATCTCCTTGTTCTTTCTGCTGTGCTGATTTTCACCTGAAAAGCATTTAAAAAGGTGGACTCTATCTGGCAATGTTGTTTGCTTTGGCTTCACAGCTTAACCAAAGTACTTCAGTAGGTACTCCTGGAATCCACCTAAGCAATTAAAATACCACATGCAAAACACTTCCTAACTTTTGCCATTACACTCTGCATCTGTTAGTTTCTAGATCCTTCTCCATAATCATATATATATATACACATATATATAGTAATACCTCAGTGCTTTACATTACTCCAAGGTAATCCAGGAGCAAGTACAATCAGTTGACAAAACACTGGTTTTATTTTCACTTCTGAATGATTATAAAGAAGTTAATACATGAACCACTTTGCACATATAAAAAGGTGGCAATATTGTACTTGGATCCAAAAGCCAGAAAAGCCCTACAACATGTAAGAACTAACACCCAAGTAAAGCACTGTTTCACAGTGAGGGGAAAAAACCAAATAAACCCTCCCAACATATAAGGCATTGGAAGTCTCCAGTGTGTACTCCTTTCGGCTTTCATGGAAGACACATGCTGCTGACCTCTTAAATTCTGCTTTAGTCCTCTGTTGTAAAGAAATCTCATACAAACAAAACCTAATCTGTATCAGAGGGTCATACAGAGCTCCTGAATGGACAAGCTCCCTCTCCGACTTAGTTCCAAGGTTTCCACCTTGAACTGGGCAACTACAGGTTCATACAATGCTCTCAGGCAACTTTCATTTCACCCTGTGGCTGCAAATATGATGTTGATGTAGAGTGAATAAACCACTCAGATGTATGCTATCTACCAACACATTTCTACAAGGACAATCCCATTATTCAGACCTAACACTGCCTTGGCAGAGATATGCATGTACTTGCTGTCCTGTACACTTGGAAGCGAAGGTGAGTAGGGTAACAACAGCAGGCTGGCTTGAATTATTAGGGAGAGATGCATACTTGCAAATGCATTTGGCAAGTCAATCCACACACTGATCCAGTATTTTGATGATAAAGAACTCAAATACTTTGTTTTGTGAAGCAGCAGCTTCATCCTCTAAGCAAGCTCTTTTCACAAAAATGTCATAACTTTACAGTCTGACAGATAACTTAGCTTGCCACTGCTCATGAGTGTGGGGAGGTGGGGAAAGAGGACGCAATATGTAATGCAACGCTGCGCTCGTAGCCAAGCAAATATAAAATACATTTGACAACTAACTACATGGAGATACTGCTGCTACTGTCAAAGTTATCTTTAAACAGGTGCCTAAATAGTCTGATTCAAGTGCTTGCTGAAGTTCGCAGGACTCTCTATTATTACTTGCTAGGAGTACTCAAGCTCACAAGAGCTAGAAGCAGGTACACTACACCCAGTTACAACACACCACTCTAGGCTGATCCTTAACCCACACCTGCTCACTGCACCAGCATTGTTTTCTGGAGAAATGCAAATCACAGCAAAGTATGGACGATACACAAACACATTCTCATAGTCTTTTTCAATAGGTCCAACAGGCAGTGTAGACTAAGGCAGTTCAAGCCTTGAATGTCATGACTTCCACAGTTCAATTGGTTTTAAATAACATGTGCCTTCTGTTATGTTAAAATTACTCACTGTATCTCAAAATGTGGCCAGGCAGAAAACTACAGCTAGAAAGGTTAAAAGAAAATAAAGAAAAAAAGGAATGTGGGGATAGGTTTTGGAACTGTGGCTTCAGAAGTGATGTTGAAACTGACTATGACTACTACCTAGATTTCTTCTGCCCTGAAGATTTTCAGAAGACTGTACACACTTTAATCCAGCAGAAATAATACTGCTTAAAAACCCCCCAAAACATAGGAAACCGTAAGCTATACTTTAAATATAGCCATGTATTTGAGTTCCAAGTAGAGGTTTTTTTGACAGATTCTACATCTTAGGGAAAGGGGGAAAAGAGTGGCAATTATAAGGTTTAATATATTTTATGACTTACACACTAGTAATTTTAATTTGATATTGTAAAGATACACTTTGACAGAAGCTTCACAGCAGGAATAGAACTATTTTAATTTATAGTAGGTAACTTCAATTAAATTCTGCTTCAGCTTTTAAACTTGCAGACAAAGAAAAGGCCAACCCCTCAACTCCAAGTTGGCACACTAGGTAGTTTTCTCTAAGCCTCTTGCAGTAGCTGGACATCTGGTTAACTCCCTGCATTTGGCTGACAGTAATATCTAATCTGGATTTTACTTCTTCATAAAGATTTCATTAAAAGAAGGCCTTCCAAGTAAAGTCAGAACATGAAAACAAAGTATAAAAGCTATACATGTAACTGATAGACATATGTGTTATATTGCATACTTTAAATGTCAAGATTGTGGTCCTACTACATGCTAGTAAATTAAATATCCTTCACAGTTATCAACAACAAAAAAACAGAGGATTTTTTACCCTTTGGTTTTCCCCTGTCCCTGTGTGAGTTGAACTCATTCACTGGATATGTGATTCTGAAAATAGTTTTCATTCCTGTAACTTGCTTCTCTGCCCTTGTTTGCTTTCTCTCGCCTACTGCTTCTGCTGTCTTCTGCAGTTCATTAGAGTACAGCGGAATCTGGGCATGTTCTTCAGCGGTCTTTTGATAAATAAAATCACGAAACAGCCCAAGTCCTCTTTCTTTTTTCTGGCCACACACTCTTCCTTTAGATGGACTGATAGCAGAAGTAAATATTGATTCATTTGTCTGGCAATCTCCTATTGGCTAAACATTTCAATTTTATTCTTTTAAATACTGAAACAGACATTTTTTTCCAAGTGTGCTTTATCCAGGAGACATAACTTTTACTGTTCCCTGCAGCCAACCTCAGCTCTGCTCTCTTCTGTAGACAGATCTGCAAATTTGCATATTTCCCCCAAACCCACCCTACATTGTCATTATCATCCTGCAGACTGGCAGGAAAAAAATCTCTGTGATGTATTGTCTTTGCTGAATTACCACATGAACTATTTGAAGTAAGATGAGTCATAGAAGACACACTGGGGAAAAAAAAGCTGATATAATATACAATAGCTTATATAAATACAGTGGCCAGGATTTTCAATGGAGTTAGCTAATTCCTGGGGGTCCTCTGTAAATTCCAGGCAATGCATCTGCTTATTGTAACTCATACTTTTACTGCTTCAAATCTGCCAGTTTCCCTTATCTTTCATATCTTTGAAAAATGATTTGTAGGAAAATAAATCATGCTGTCAACTTCCTCTATTTAAAAGCGTGATTTATACATACATATTTGATTCAAGCCAGCAGAGTAAGTGAATCCTCACGGTCAGTTCTGCTATGAAGGCTTTAACTACATCAATTTTCTCAATTTAATGTAGTATGATGAAAAACTGGTATGTTTATTTAATAACATACCTGTTGACCTCCTTCATCCAAGTAATGACATATATTTAAGACAACTTTTATTGGAAGAAGGCAGGGAATTAGCTACTTACTCTATGCAATTCTTCCTACAAAGCAAATACAGTCACAGAAGAGGAGAAATTATGACTTTGATCCCAGGGTACTCATTATCACAACGTTTGTCTTCCAGACCAACCACTACATGTGCTTCAGCGCTGCTTCCAGGGAAGAGGTTGGACACTGCTTACTGATGGGAAATAGAGACTACATCTTTTGTTTTCCTTTGCTGCTACAAGCAGCTTTTGCTTTTATTAAACTGTGTCTATCTTGACCCATAAGGTTTTTTCAATATATCTTCTCTCCACTGTCCAGCTGAGGAAGGAGTGATAGGGCAACTTTGGTGGGCACCTGGCATCCAGCCAGGGTCAGTCCACCAGATTCACATATTTGTGATGTTCCAAATTGAATCTTTCAAAGCAATTTACAATAATTTGAAGTTCAAGGGAGCAACTTACCTGTGTCTTGTGTGTCTGTATTTGCAAGTATTTAGAGCTTTCATTCAGGAAGTGAAAAAGTATATGCTGTATACTCTTCTTACTTGAAATACACCTGAATTCTGACTTTGATTTGACCAAAATTATTATATTGGATAATTTTAGTATGTCCACTACTTATTTAGAACTATACAACGTTCATTGCTCCATTCTTGTTCCTTTGATACTGCAGTAAATCTGAACTGACTCTTTGCATTACAAACAGATTTTTCAAGAAGCTATAAAGAAAAGGTATTAAAATTTTGTAATATGTGTATTGAATTAAGAAAAGAGAACAATTTAAAAGTTCCTCCTCTCTTTAAAAATAGAAACTGAAGCACTAGTCATGTAAACATTTATGCACATGATTAAATATAAGCATGCCTACTCATCTGTTAGATCTGCAGAAATATCTGCAGGATATGGGCCTAATTCTCAGTCTCGTTTCAATTCACTCATATTTCAAATCCATACTTTGGAACAAAAATAAATAACTCCAGTCACTCACAGTACACCAGAGTGCCAAATCACTCTATGAACAATTACATGACAATTAGGGACACAAGTACCTCACATAACAGGGAGCTAAACTAAAGACTCCAGCTTGGGACCTGAAAAGCACGGACCATGTTATTGCCAATGCTTTGCCAGAGTCATTAATCCTGTCTCTATACCGGATTGTGCAGGCCTATGCTGATAATTTATAGTGTTCTTGAGACTCCAGCTACTACAAGAACATGGTAACACACTGTGCTTTCTGCTATATATGCTTGAAAATATTTATCACGGTCTTGCAACAAAATGCCTAACTCCCAAATACTCATCCACAGCCTTAAATAGGGAGCAAAACAATTGCAAAATTTGCATCTTTGTTGTAACAAAACAAAGGCCTTGGATTTAGTAAAAGACATGTTCAGAGGGTACTCTATGTTATTTCACCAAAAGCCTTTTTCCCTGTCCACTGAAGCACAAATGTATTATTTTTTAAATGTTACTTTCATGTGTATCCAAGTTAATTTTCCAGCCTCAAGGAAAGCAAGCAGTCAATAGAAAATCAATTGGTGGAAAAGAGTGTGATAGTATATTGTCCCATAAAAGGAAATGGCAGATACAGTCTTCAAGCAAGATTTTATAGTACAAATTTGATAAATAGAAAGAAAATGAACTGAGAAACAGTTTCACAATTCTGCCTAATTTGGTATATATGAGAGCCAGAAGTGTTCAGCACACCAAAATCTTATGGGAACCAAGAGGGTGAGGCACAGCTCAGCAATCCTGACAGATTATCCCTAGTCCCTGCATGCTTCAAGTAAACTGTTAAAATCACCACTAAAACAACATTTTTAAAAATTAAGTAAATACAATGAGTCAAATTCAGTCATCAGTTCCAAGGGGGCACCTCCCATTCATCCTTCTCATCTATGGAACAGAGAAACAGCTGAGATACGTTCTTTCCATGACCTTTTACTATTTTTCAGTGCCATGAAGCAGATAAAGAATTCCAATGACGCAAGAGGAAACTGAGGGCCCTTCACTCTCCAGTTTTATGACTGTGCTTGTCCAATGGCTCACAACTGGCTTCTGTTGTTCCTTCATACTGCTCTTGCCCACATAAAAGATCTGTATTTCCACATTTCTTTTTCTTTCCTTTCTTTTAGGTTTGTTTTTTTTTTTTTTTAAATAATTTGGCTCCTGATGCCAAATACAACAATCTTATTCACCATTTGGAATCCCTCTTGACTACTTCATTAAAGAGGCACTAACAAAGAATGAAAAACAAACCCAAATTTTGCACTCTGGCTGCTGTTGCTCTGTGATTGTGAGTAATTGCTGCCACCTTAGAAGCACTGCTAGCAGTGCAGAATAAACCTTCAAAGGCCTTATTTCATTAGCGAGCCCAGACAGTAGTCATGAAGAACAAAAGCGTTGTGACAGAGGTCACCAGCAGCATATGACTTGCCTTCAAAAGAAGACTGTTAATGAGCTGCTATCTACCCTGAACCCTCTGAAATAAAATTATGGTATCTTCAAGCTGTCAGGGAGATTTAAAAAAAAAAAAAGGAGGAAAAAAAAGAAGGAAAATAAAAAAGAACCCACCCCCCAGATGTTTATGGGCAGCTGCCTCCGGGTGTGAAGCGTTCTGTTTGTACTTCGCACACAGCTCACCATAAGCAGCTGGTTCTTCCCTAGACCATGGTGAGGGGGGACATTAACAGCTTACAAGAAGGGAAATAGAAAAAAAAAAGAAATTTAGAAAAAAACTCTGAAACAGTTTTAATACTTGGAATTTTTTTCTCCTGCAGCTGCTGACTATTTTTGAGGCTCAGAACAAACTCCCCCTCTCTGTATACAGAAATACATTTGTGGGGAAAAGCAAGACTGCAACCTGAAGAGGCCAAGCCTACAAAACTGACTGGTGATATTAATTTTATCACTCATTAAAATGCCAACAGATTGTAGTTATCAGAAACAAACTGAACTGTGGAGATGACTTTTATGCTCTGCAATGAATTCCCTGTAAATTTCTGTCTGTCAAACACTACTACCACATGCCATATGATCAGCAGGAATATGACTGGGTATAAAAACTGAATTACTATCTTGTCTTGTTTCTATTAGAAGGCAATGGTAACATAGCAATGAGATGCTTGTTTTTTCTCTTCATAAACAAAATGATTTGTTAGTTTCCAAAGCTGTGATGCCATGAATTTTCCACCCCACACTAAATTCCTACAAGAATTGAAGGAAATGGTCACTGTTGATAAGGCTTGGTTAGACCTCTGGGAACAGCTGATGTGAGCTAAGGCAACTTAAAGCAACTGAACATCCTCCTTGTCTTCTGCTGGACATTCATGTCAATTCAAAATGTCCTGATGTTCATCCATCATCTCCAGAAATGTGGGACGGCTTGAGTGGCAGTTCCACCTCATTGCTGTAGCTGGCAAAGTTTTTCGGTGCCCTTTGAATGCCAGATATTTTGCAAGGCAGTGAAAAAGCCCCCAACATCACAAGCTTGCTTTCTAAACCACACATTTACCTGTGGATTACAACAGCCCCTGTGCAGGCAACTTCCACTGACTTGTGTGAGCTTTAACAGTGACACACAGCTGGCCTCCTCTCACTGTGTCACTTGGCCATTCTGGTTTTTTGGTCAGCACACAAGATTCAGCCTGCTAATCCAGGCTCATGCAAGTCAGTCTGCACATTGGTACTAGTCTCCTGTGTCCTGGACTTACTGAATATGCTGCTTCTGTGCACCCAGTATCTGCATACGCAGCCATTGTTTGTTTGAGGTCACCATTTTAGTTGGGGTTTTTCCTAAACAGATGGCAATTCCAGTTGTAAAAGGCTTCACAAAGACGGGAGTGAGTGAAAATGCCAAGAAAGGGATGAAGAATGGAAAGGAAATTGGAAGAGTAAAAATCTCCTACACTTTCCAACTTATTTGAATAGCTACATTCCCCACTCCAATTCCTTCCAAGAACAATAGGCATGGTTGCCTAAAGGTCATTCTTTCTTTGAAACCCCAAGTTCTGATTGTCTGTTCCACAGACTGCTGCCCAAATGATGTCTTAAAATATGGCATTCTGTTATGGCAGTTTTGGACTGTGCTACTACTCATATGTTTATTGGAACCAAGACGCTGCGAGGCAGTCAGATGTGACACGGCACCAAAAAAATTCAATTAAGATGTTTCTTCTTGCTTGCAGTTCTCCAAAAAGGACAAGAGGGAAAAAAGAAAAAAACACAGTCGGAAACAATGGGCCTTATTATTGATGAAAAGACTATAAATACTTATTTGCCAAGCAAATCCCTGTATTCAATGATTCACGACAATTATTAATGAGGAAAGTTCTGTTTTCATTAACACAGAAAAAAGCTGAGGCTTGAAGGTAATATCTGACTATTTCAGAATTCAGATGTTCCCAAACATATTTTTTAAGTTAGTTCATCTGATTTTTTAAGTCACAGTTCTGTATACAAATTTAGATACAGTGGCAAATAATTTTATCTACCACAGGAACCTATCAATAGGAATTACTGTCTTTTCATTGCATTTTTTGTCACTTGATCTAGGAATTGAGTACTTTCCCTTGGGGTGGAAGGCATGAAGTAGCCCATGACTTGGATTCCTTCCTTATGATCCCTTAGGGGAACTCCACGACTGCATATCCATACAGAGACCACAGCAAAGCACGTGAGAATCAGAGGTAAAGTATGGCTGAATGAAAAGCCTGAGCTGTAAAAGGCATTGTCAGAGGCAATGAGGTCAAGTGGAACGAGATCATCTCTAAGACACACTGTAAGACTCTCTCAAGTCAGCCATTCATCACAATTTGTACCCACTCCCCAGAAACACCACTCTACCTAATGATAGGAGAAGGGTAAAACACTCCAGGCACATTTCAACATGAAGGAATAATTCACCAGCCAAGTGCTTAGAAGCACGTTTTTGACACATGCTGCAGGAAATCCCTTAAACAACTAGAGGAGGAGAGAGAGAACAGTGGGATCCAGCATCAAGATGTCTTGTAAAATTCCCTTTTTTAGGCTGCTTCCAAAATTCAGCCTCATTTACATCCAGATTACTGTTTTATTGCTAAAATAAACTCTTCAGCATTACTTTTCTACTATCTTGCCTGAAAAGAAAACCCAGGACGTTTAAGGTCAGCCTGTATGCCTACTGCATTGGGCAAGGAAGGTTCCTGAAATTTCCTGCCTCTGTCTTGGGACATGGCATCAAGCTGTGTACAGTCATGACTAGAGGTAGGCTTTGGGGCACAGGGCAACACTGCCTCCCTTCAGCCTCACGACATAAATGAATTTGGGAGCAGAACTGGTAAGAGGAGGCTTATGGTTTGCAACTGCTTGTGTGCCTAAAACAAACTCTCAGATACCTTTCTTCCTCTCTTGCCTAACACTGGGATTCATGGGTATGGATGGTAAGAAGTTTGCGTGCCATATAGACAGTCTCCTTGGCTTAACGCTGTGTGCCTCCGTGCAAGAGGGAAAATGTTTTTGACCTACTAGAAATATAGAGAAATCAGCAGTGTTGAATTCAGCACAGGGGACCATTCGGAAGGTAACAAAGAAAAAAACAAAGCAGAACAAATAGTCTGAGTTCAACAAACAAACAAACAAACAAACCCAACCAAAAAACATCAAAACAAAAAAACCCCTCCAATAACAATAAAAGAAAATAACCCTTGGACAAAGTAGTGGGTGGCGGCGAGAAGAGCTACAGGATGTGCAGACCAACAAATCCTTTTCCTTCTGAGAGTCAGCAAGTGTTATTTAAGAGGAAGCTCATTCACTTTCCTGAACTAGTGAAAATTTACTTTGTAGAGAGACAGACACAACTAAGACACATAGTTTTGCATTATTCATAAAAATATTACCAGTCTTTGCCTGGACTTGTCTAGGGATTATGATTTGTATGACAAATGCAGCGGTGTAAAATCTGCATTCTTTTCCTAGCATGCAACAGGCTATGTCATTAATAATAAGCATGAAAATCGCACTACACAATCACAGACTGCTGTTTCCTATCTCCCATTTGCCATCATAAATACAGTTTAGATTGTACATTCCAGCATGCATTATATCCACTTTTATAGTATGATGGGGAAAGAAACCAATTTGCCTCTCTCATAAACTGCTCAGTATGGGTTATGTTTGGCCCATGGCTGCAGATTGGTAACTCTGCTGTCCTGCCTGGACTCCTCGCATCCGTCCAGCAGGTCACAGCTTTCATTCCCATGTGCCCCCCACTCCCTGTACACTTCTTAGTAATGACTTGACATACCACAACCACTGACCTGCAGTGATGGGAAACGGCCAAAGACTTCAGCTGTAGCCATTTTTGGGGCATTGGCATAGAGGTTGCAAGCCTTGATCATGCTCAGTGCAATGAGCTTAAACTTCTTCAACAGAGATGGTCTGGGAAACATATTTAAGAAGGCAGAATCTCACTCTCTGCCTCAAGGTGAGCAGAGGTATTCATCTCTATCTTACTTAATTTTAGAATATTAACCAGGAACAACTCACCTAATTCTAGGGTAACCTTATTCATACTCCTTAAGATTACAGCCTTTTAATCAGGCACCATAACTGGAAAAGCCATAGCTGTCCAAAGCATAACTTGAAACTCCATTAATTTCTGCACACTGGAACTCAGTTATCCTTCAGATTTTCTAGATAAATCTAGACTACCATGGAAATTTAAAACAAACGGCTCCACTTGTCAGGGGAAAAGTATATTTCTACCCTATCTCAACTATTCTCTCAAAACTGAGGAAGACATTATATTCTAACCTCAGGAGACATCATTACTAAGCTACATCCACAGAAACTAGTTTTGCCTCCCGCTGCTGCTTAGTGTAAATAAATAGTGCGTGGCAACATCCCCACTCCCAAAATTGTATCAGTAGTTTCATTGTTTAGATATCTATAGACTGGAGACTATTTTTAGCACATCCTGTCAACAAAGAAGGGACAAAACTACCAGGAAGAGGATGCATTAGGCTTTTACATTAACTGGTGGTAAAACTAGCGCCCAGGACAGCCTAAGAACTGGGCAGTTGTTTGCTTACACAAGCATTCTGTGTGTTAGGGATTTGTTTTTCCACATTAATTCTTAGTTCACATGACACTGTAGATCTCATGATCTTACAGATGTAGAGCTGAAAGGAAGAGAATCGTATTTTGCTAGAAGTTCTAGGGAAGGTTTAGGAAAACCCAGCCCACACTGCCCACAGCAGTGAACTCACGTGTCAGCAGCCCTCAATCTCTTCCCTGGCCAGACCAGTGAATAACTGCACCTTAACCTGCCATCCCAAGAGAAAACTGATCATCTGCACACACCTCATGCACACTGAAAATAACTCATTTTTCTGACTTGAAATTGGAAAAGTTACTCAGTACATGGTCCAATTTACTATCAGCTGCTTACTGCCTTGCATCCCATTGAAAACACAGGATTGGGAGCATGCATTTGTAATTTGCTATTTCTGGTTTATACAGTTTGCAGTACTACACAAAAGTAGGAAAAAGTTCCCTTCAGGTGAAAACTTGATCTCAAAGGCCATCATATTAGTCCAAACCTCAGTCAAAGCCTCAGAGTGAATTTGTAATATGTGAGCTTAAGCTTCAGCTTTCATTGTACTCTAAAGTACTACTTTTATATTCAATGTTAAATGCAGCCTGGTCTCAGCAAGTAATTTTGGCTTAGATCTTCAAAATGCATGTTAAAATTTACACTTTGAATTAAAATTGTATGTTGAAGGTCTTGCTTAAACGTATCATAAACTGAAGTTATATTAAAATAGATTTTAAAGTCAGTAGAAGTGGCTCTGAAAGGAATAGCATTGCTTTTCAGAGCTTTGGTGGTAATTTCAATAAATGAAATAATTATTGAAGAAGTAAATGAGGGACTTTTTTTGCGTGTGTGCATATCTTTAACACTTTGTAACAATGGAGCTACATAAATATTTTTTCCCTCTAGTCCCATATACTCTAGAAATTAACCCAGCATCTTTTTAAAAATTGGCATGGACCATGTATTGACAAATGAGCCCTTCAGTCTGTGGGCCCATTTTTTTCAAGAAAATTAACACAAGGAAAACTCTTGAATCTGAAGAAAAACAAAACAAAACAAAATAAAACCAACCCCAGATCTGTTGGCTTAGATTCATTATCCAAGTTTTGGGGAATGCAAGTACATGAACCACATGAAAAGAACAGTGCAAGTGAGATTTTAAGTATTTTTGTATTACAGAAGTATTTTAAGTATTTTGTATTACAGAATGATAACAACATAGTCTAGAAAAATACAGGTGGATAGTCAGCTAGTGGTATCATGATAGTGATATTTTCCAGACCATGACTGTAGTCCCATGCACATGCAGTGAATGCTGTAAAGGACAGGTTATTCTTTCAGCAAAGCCCTTAAAATTTTAAATGGCAGATTGCCTGTGATGCTCTACTGAAGATGTCACAGAACAGCACTATCTAACTCGGAAAACACGTCCTTGAAAGTGGGAAATTGAGTTTGCTGGGCTTATGTCACTAGTATTTAAGGTCTGATCTGCAACATCAAGCTTTTGCTGGCCTAGCTTTGTTATCTGTGAACATGAAAAAGAAATTTTGTCTGGTACAGAGATGTAACTTTGACAAACCACAGTCCTCCTGTTGGGTTTGCTTTCCTCTTTCAGGGAAATTTTTGTTGCATTCCTCTGTAACACTGCAGGTGCAAGCTGCAAGTTCTTTGCTGGACCTTGTTATGCTAGGAAAAGCAGGAGCCTGTAGATTGTCTGTCATTCACAGGATTTCCAGCCAAAAGCTGGAAACACTGGAGGATATTAGCTTTCCTCTGCTCAAACTGCATCTACAGCTGGAGGAGTTACCAGCTGTGATTCACCATAGTGCACTTTGGGGAAGGTGTAGGGGGAGGGGGGAGAGACTTGCAGAGTACAAAACCAGCTGGCAAGAACAGCTGCTGAAACAGTCAAAACAGGTTTTTGCTTTTTCCAGACATCCAACACTCTGTAAGCTCCTGACAAGTTTCTCAGCCTTGTGTTAAGTGTTCACTCCAATCATCTCCACACCCTTGTTTGTCTGTCATCTATTTCAGTGTGCCCCCTCTCCTCGCTCTACCACATTCCTCTCCCCTCCCTTCTCCTCTCATTTTAAGTATGGTTCAAAGGGAGCCTTCCTCCCTTCTGAAGCACTGCATCTTTGGTCTGAGTTTGGCTGAACTTCCTCTCTTTCTGCTACAGCTCTTCACTGCCAGCTCCCTCATCACATCCTTTACTTACCAAGTCCACAGGGCATTTTCTGTCTTCACAATCAAAGCATCTGGCACAGCCATGTCCTGTTGGTGGCTACCCACAGAGAGCAGCCAGAGTCACAGAAATGGCTCCTCAACTGAATTGAAAGGCCATTGCTCCTCTTGCATCTGTGGTGTGGCAAAACATCCCAAACGGAAAGGCATCACAGCCTCTTCTCAGACATACTCAAGGCTCAGGGTATGGACCAAAGGGGTCAGGCTCTGGTGGCTGCTGGTCCCCAGGTGGGAACCAAGCTTGAATCTGTGAAATGAGCTGTCTGGAGCATGGACAAGGTAGGACAGGCACATGTGTGTATGCGTGTGTGTTAATCTGCACGCACACTCCTGTGTGCATCCAGAGACTGCAGCAGGACTGCTGATGGCGTGGCAGAAATAGAGAAAGGAGGCAGGGGCCATGGAGAATCTACAGCTCTCTGTATGTGCTGAATAAAGAAACTGAAGGCTTCAACTCATCACCATCCAACTGCCCATTTGAATTACAATTTCTCACAAATATGGAACATTTAATGTTGCACAAGATATTATATACTTTTAGAATAACAGATAATACGTAGAGCAACAAAAATGCAGATCTCCATTAACAATAACTGACAGTAGCCTTTATTTGGCATATAAAAACCCAGATGCTTAACCATTTACCTTATTGTTAATTCACAGTTACTTGTCTAGCCAACATTAGATTAGATGTATGTAGCAAGTATTGCCGTTAAAGAGTTTCAACATGAGACCTAACGCTAGTTAATTCTACTTTAGAAAACAATCCCAAAGCTACCTTAGAGAACCTCCTTGTCGAAAGAAAAAGAACAAAACTCACAGAAAAATCTGGAGTGTGCAGCAGACCCCCAGCTCTAAAGGACCAATGGCATATTTCTAGGGGACACTGGATAGGTACTGCACTCCACAGCCTTCTCTGCACTGGTTCTGCTGGGCCACCTTAGTCTTACTGGGGACAGAAAGGGTAAGATTTGACATCTTTTATTATTGTGCTATAATCAGCCTCATCTTTTCAAATAGTAAGGTACCTTTTCTGACAGTCTGAAAAAAAAAAAACAAAACAAACCCAAAACCGTGCAGGTACACACAGTAGATTTTACCATGCAGGAGAATACAGAATGGAGTCAGTCTGCAGCATTCTGAAGACAACTGAACAACTGGTATACATTGATTTTACTCCCCATAATTTCCTGCTGCAATATAAATGCAATTACTGGCTCTTTCTCAATAATAGGTAGCATTTCTCATCAAAATACTAGCAGTATAATCTCTTCAAAGATGATGCATATTTCCACAGATGAGTATCAGTATCATTAAAGCTCTCTGGTGCTTTAAATCCAACAATATTAATACAGATATATTTGGTTTGTAAAAGAAAAAATTAACTGCCAAATAATATTCTTCTAAAGAAGTTGGTTAAATAAAAAAAAAAAAAAACAACAAGCAAAAACCAAAAAACCAAACTGACTTATTCCCTATTTTGGAACATTATAAAATCTGCTGTTTGTTTAATTTCCAGAAAAACAGACCCCCTAAAGGTTTTCTACAATGGTCTTATTTTTCCTCTTTCTTGCTCAAACAAGAAAAAATTTCCTCAAATTAACATATGTCCCATTTCAAGAATAAAAGGTAGAATGAAAAATGGTTTTAACACTTAAATGGGCTATTTTCTGTCACTATAATTCTTTTTCCAAATGTGTTTCTAAACAAGAAATATGAGTAATTGCAGACTTATACATAGAACAGAAAACAAAACAGTATAAAATTGCTTGGCAATATAAAAAGCCCCACACAACCATCAATTCCAAAAAAAGGTCATCAGCGACTAACAGTCTGGCCTGTGCAGATCTGTTGGAAGAATGCTGGCGAAGAGAAGACAACATATTATTCGAAGAGAAGCTATTTGTGCACAGAAAGAAGCAGCAGAAGGTTTTGAATCCAGCCTTAATTTACACAGATCTCTGTGTATCCTTCCAAAAATGAACCGAGGCTCCAACCATCAGGGTTTGGCAGACTTAGTGATGGCAATCAAATATGTTTCTGCTTCCCAATCAAATATGTTTCTCCATCTCCCTTGAAAATTACTGCTCCTGTGTCAGAGGCAGCAGTGCAGATAGAGATCTGCCCATCACTGCCC
Organism: Corvus kubaryi; assembly: GCF_017639235.1. Lineage (NCBI taxonomy): Eukaryota > Metazoa > Chordata > Aves > Passeriformes > Corvidae > Corvus > Corvus kubaryi. The sequence goes on from NW_024581081.1 coordinate 3,819,115, forward strand.
TAGCCCACAGCCTGGAGTGCCAGTGTCAGCCCTTCTTTTTCCATGATTTGAGCCAAGACACCAAAGCATTGTCTGCAGGCTGCCAAAGCACAGCCACCCATTCCCTCCTGCTGCCACTGCTGCAAAGTGGGTAATTTACCACAGGAGCACTTCATTTTCCCAGTTTACAGAGGCACTTATAGCAACTCATGCCTGCTGAAATTGGGAATACAGATGGGTCCTGCTGATGCGTGTAAGGACACAGTAATGTGCCAGAGTCACATCCTACCTGCTTGGGCAGGAAGGGTAAGGGCTGGATAAGGGCTGTACTAAGAAGAAAGACACGTAAGGTCCCTCTTTCTCCTCTAAGCCAGTCTGCTGACCAGAGGCTGTTAGACTGCTCTGGGTCAGCAACTTGCGTTAATACATAAGAGAATAAAACTAAAAAATGTGAGAGACCAAGGCAGGGAGATGCCTGAAATAGCACCTCCCTAAATTTCTTGTGGGGTGCCATTCCATGAAATTATGTTTATACTCTGTTTAACATGAAGGCTGACCTCCCCCACCTTCTGCTCCACCAAAGCAGGCTGCCTGCAAGGAGGTGGCTGCAATATTCAAGACTGTTCTGCTGATCAGCTTCTAATCAAGGCAGCAGATAATCATGAAAGAAACCAGATACCAAGTCTAGTTTGGTCTCTGTTCTCTGATCATGCTAACCCAGTTCATCACAGATTCTTCCAGGCGACAGAGGGATGTTCTGTCTGCCTCCTTTCTCCCATAAAGAGTTTACGCCACAGGTCATTTTCTTCCCCATCCCTGATGCTCATTCTCAAGCCTCTCTCTCTCCCTCCACATTTCCTCTAGGCCCTACACCATCTGTGCAAGCAGTCCTTCTCTTTATGCACACTGTTGCATTCTATTCCTTCTCTCTCTGTGATCTATATTTAGTTGTTTTCCTGTTTATACACCCCTCCAGAGAGGGATATTGTTGAATGTGACTAGTCAGGAAGAGAAACAATGTGGTCAGAGCACAAATCCTTTCACAGTATCTGGGATGGGAAGCTGCGCAGGACCTGGTAGGATAGAAAACTTTTAATCAGATAGAGAGATCTGAATATAAATCCATAAATCCCCTTAGAGCACCCCGATCAAAGCCCAGCAATACCTAAATAGGGGACGAAACAAAGGCAAGGAAACACATGCAAACTTTATTCTGACACTGCACTTTTTTTTTCTCCGTAAGATAAAACCCTTTTTGTTTGGAAACCTTACAGTATTTGTGTCTCTTTGCTCAAACTACCAGGAACCATGAATATGAATTCACAGTGCATACATGAAGAAAGCTCTAGGAAAAATGTACTTCAAGACTACTGAAGAGTTCAGTGTTGGTTGGTCCAGAAACAAAATGCTTTTAGTGTAGGAGTAGTAAGGATAAACCTGGTTCTCTAGAAGGTGGCTGCAGTACAACTGGAATCAGGACAGGTAAGAGCACAAGAGCTCACCATGGTGCCACAGTGAAGAACACCAGTGCAGTGTCCAGGGAATGTCTGTCTGGTCTGAGGGATACCTGCTCAACAAATAAATGGAGTGTTTCCCATCTTCAAGATTCTACCAAAAATAAGTAGCTTGTGAACGGACTGGTTGTGAAATAAACCACAGGTGTACTAACCCTGGGGAAGCTTGATATTGTGGGTATTCTCTGCAAGTGAGAGCTATTTATCATTATGAAATGGAGCCCAGTGGAGAACACAGAAATCTATTATTCGAACCAAGAGAAATGTCTGAATTTTGCTTTGGAATTTTACCATTATAATTGTGCAGATAGTTTTGATTATCATAGAGAATAAAAAACTCTGATAGTCCTTAATATTATGCTAATAAATGCATTGGCAACCCAGGGAGAGTTTTGGGTGCAAATCATTCACTTCCCTAGCATGATGAACTATGAAAGGAAAAGCTGGAAGGCTTTGTAAAGCAGCACAGATATTTGAAAAACCAAAGACGTATGCAACTGGTGATTTCATATTTAAGCTACGTGTGTCACTAGTAGATGAGGCACAGTGTGTATTAGAAAAATGTCAGTGCCAAGGCAAAAACATCTCTATGTGGTTAGGACTTAAATATGAATGATGAGCTGCCCTCCATGACCAGCAGACATTCCCTGGCCAAAGGGAGTCCACAGCCTTTGGCACAACACCAGAAGGGAGGACATGTGATGACGGAACAAGGGATAATGACTCAAACTGAAAGAGGTTAGATTTTGGTAAGATATTATGAAGAAATTCTTTATTGTGAGGGTGGTGAGGCTCTGGAACAGCCTGCCCAGAGAAGTTGTGCATGCCCCATCCTTGGACATGTTAAGTATCAGGTTGGATACAGCTTTGAGCAACCTGGTCTAGTGAAAGGTGCTCCTGGCCATGGCAGGGAACTAGGAACAAGATAGCATTTAAGGACCCTTCTGAGCCAAGCCACCCTACCATTTTATGAGAAAGAGAAGGGCTACAGAGTAGAAGTGGAGGCAGTAGAAAAACCTCAGAAGTCTCAAGGAAAGGACATTTGCAGCATGAAATGGTTCATTGAGCTTGTTTGCTTCAGTTAGTGGCAAGAATGGTTGTTTATAAGATATTTAAACAAGGGGAGGTAAGTGGCTTAGTCTGCAGGATGGGCTTCAGCAGTGGAACAGAAGATGCATCTGAAGCAGCTGGGAAAAAGATGATTTCATTAGGAGCCCTTTTCAGGGACAGGAAGAGCCTCTTACAGACAAAAAGGGAAAAAACTACACCTGTTGGGACAATATAGAAAAATGGCTCAACCCTGAGAACAAAAGGGACAGAACAAGGTCAGAAATTGTTCATTTATAACCTGAAAATCATTTTAAGAGGAGTTTAAACCCTGAAATGGAGAAAACATTTTTTAAGTAAGTTGCACAATATCAATTTGGGGACAGATTCTTATGAATGAAAAAAAAAAGTTATCTTTGCAGCAATTTCAGTTCAAACAGAATGTCAGTAGCACAAACGTAAGCTGCTGATCAGTTTGGTGATCGCCAGAACTAAACAATCCTCCACTCGGAGTCAATGAGAGGTTGTGTACAGTATTATGAGATCAAACTCTAATCCTCTTAGTAGCATTTTCCCTGGAAGAACTGCCATACTATATGTATTTACACTGTTAAATGCATTATTCATGTAAATGCCTCACATATGCACACACAAAATATGGCTGTAATTACAACATATTCCTTATAAATAGTATCATCTGAATCCTGTTCAGAAACTGTCCTGAAAAAGAGCAGAATACCACTAGGCATTATTTGCTTATGTTCCCTTTATTGCAAACAACAGAACAGACTGTCTGTTAAAAAGATGTGTATAATCTGGTTAGTGTAAAACATTTGCTACGCATGCCCACCCACGTCCCCTTCTCTCTTGTATGCACTGACCTCTCATCGCAATTCAGAGGCTAAGCGTAAGGACACCATGCAAAAGTGGTCAGTTTTAACTCCAGGTTGTGGGGCACAGCTATGTAGTCAGGGCCTGGTTAAGACATTTCAGTGTCACCAAGCAGAAATCTTGCTTTGCTATTTACACATCCTGCAAACATCAGAAAATGTCAAAATTCTGTAGATTGACCCACTTGACTGTTTAGCATGAAAATATGATAGTATATAGTTACATGCAACAGAATTTTACAGCAATTATTACAATGTACTATTTCAAGGAAATCATCAGTAAACACCAATATTCTTCCCAGACTTCCTTACTCCAAATATTCCTGCCTGAGGACTCCTCATTGCACCTGCAAAACCTCTCTTACCAGTCTAAATATCCACTTTTATCCAAAGAAATTAATTATTCATGTCATCAAAGCAACAATTTGCTAGCAAGACAGTGTTTCAAGCAAACACTGATATTCTAATTCTGTAACAAGGATTCTAAAACCTTGGGAGTTACTACACTATGATAATTTTTCTGATGAGCTCTTTCTTTGTCAGCCTACACTTTCTACTAACTTCTACAGGATTTTAAAAATAATTCTACTGATAAATTAGTCCTTTTTTCTTAAGTTCTGTGAGTATTTTACTCCATAAATTATAGTCGAATGCCTCTTTTTCCCCCTTGGTACACCACATTTTAAGTGACTCCAAACAAATATTTTTAATACACTTCCACACAAAGATGATTACTGCATTCCAAAGAGAAAAACAACCAGGATTATACTATGTTGCCTGCCCCTTACAGCAAAAGCACCTCAGTAACCTTGATAAAACAGCACTGCTAGTTACTTCTTCTGCCTCGCCCATTGCATTAGAAGCAGGAATTGCTAAAACAGAAGATCTTGCTTACTTCATAGTAAGGGAAAAATATTAGTAAAAGACAGCAGTATTGTGATAAATTACATCATTGTTGGGGGCTACAGTATTTCAAAGCCCAAACATTTATGCAAGTAAATAGACTAACACACTTGTTTCTGCAGCAAATCCAAATATATGTCTCACAAAAGAATTCCTATTTTGCTTCCTGGCATCAAAGTATAGTAATGTTCTGAATAGAGTGGCGTGAGGAATCCCCGTTTCTTATCAAGCTGTCCCCCCCCTCTCCCACCATCTCTCTCTGCTTGGTTTCTTTAGTGGCTAAGGAATATGCTCCCACTCCCTGTTCCTTCATTTTGCGGTAGCAGTGTTGTCCTTTCTCTAGGCCCCTATTTTCATGATTCTTACAGGAAACATTATGTCTTCAAGAACACTATTTTTTTTCCCCTTTCTCTGTTAAATTTGACAATGCTTTCAAAGCCAAGGGGCAGAAAGGCATGTCAGGGCATGTATAAAGCCTCATTTTTTTAGGAACCTAGGCTAAAAATTAATCCAAATCAACAACTCTGTTTTTTGGTAAATTTCCTCTGTTCCCACAGATGACTACATGACAGACACACAGCACACTGACACATCACCATTTCCGAAAAATAAAGGAAAACCAGTGTAATACCCTGACATTTTGGTTTGCATCCCTGCAGGAGTAACAGAACACCTCGTTCATCCACTACTAGCTGGGAACATCAGCAGTTCAAGATTCACTTTCCTGGTTTTATTTAATAGATATGCCTTGAACACTTTAGGAAGAAAGAGCAAGACACTCTTTAAGATCCAGTGAGGCCAGAGTTTGAATTACACTGAGAAAAAGGGAGATTCCTGATTTGACAATCTCAATATATTTTAGAGGCCACATGGATAAAATACTGTGATTTCAGATCCAGATGTATTGCCATGGGCACTTTACCCTCCAACACAATCAAATTTAGCATTTTAGGTCCACAGGCTTGGCCAGGGGTTAACCCTCTTTTACACATTCAGTTATGAGGACACTAATTTTGTGCTAGCCCAAAAGTTGGTAATAATACAAGATGTGCTTAAATATTAAACTACAAGATTTTCTTCTTTTTTTTTGCATAGTCCTTGTTTGCAACCTGAGGCCACCAGCCAGAAGACAGAGAAGCCAGGGAAGTTTACCTAGAGCAGGTTGTTAAAGCATTCTTCTACATCTCAAGTTTTGGAAAGGAGGAAGAAATGATGCTCTAGCAACAACAACAGTGTCAGGCTGATACTGCGTTAAGTATCCCAACAAAAGCAATACAAGTTTTCTTCTGATTCAGATCTCATTACAGTTCCAGGGAAGAAAAAAGAGCAATTTAATTTGCTTTTCACGTGCTTTGAACCATGTAAGCTTGTATTGGTTTAGGCTTTTTGGCATTGTAAATATAACAGAAGTAGCTGTTAACTACAAGGGTAAGGTGCTTTGAATGGAAGATCTTTTTATCATAAATGACTAAATTAATGCAGGTTAGTTTGTCATGGAAATCCCAAGTTAAACAACTACATAAGTTTACTGCTTTCAGGAAATTGAAATGGATGATGACTGAGCAGAAACTATGACACTCTGTGTGATTTCACATATCTGAAATGACAATGGTCATTTTCACTTCGAGGTTTTTTCATCAAGATTCAAAAGAAAACATAGAGGGTGAAAACACAGAGGCAAAACAGGAACAAAAGTTGTCAAACAACACAAAATGTTAACGCTGATACCTTCACTATTTTCTAAGATATTGTAGGCGCCATAGTAGCTGTGGTTTAAAGTCAGAGTAGAGGTGCTGTGAAAATGGTACTATATAAAGCTAAAATCCCAGACAGACAGACGCTCGTGCTCAATTGGAAGCAGAGCTGAGTCATAGGTATGAAACCCTCAGCAACACACTCGGGAGCCTGTGAGGCAAGGAGACTCCTTTAGAGTTTTTGCTGCTGCTTTCCCTGAAGGAGAAATGATCACAAGACATTTAAACTACAGAAAGCCAGAATGCAGAGACATTTGAAGAGAAACAGGCAAGGACTGTAGTATATGAGATGGGGGCATTTCTGAGATATGTCGCAAGTACTGCATTTGAGATTTGCTCCAGAGCTACCTGACCATTCATTGCCCAGCCTCAGAGGTGAGTATCATCTCTGCATCAGCACCTCTTCAAACAAAGCTTTGTTTTTACTGATGACTGCCCAGTTACCTCAGTAAACTGAGGGTGGAAAGCACCAAAACAGAGGCAGTACAAGAAAAGCAAAAACAAGCTATTGCACTGTTTGAGTCTAAAGCATAAAGCAAAAAAGCTGAATCAGATGAATGATAGGGTGAGGGAGAAGGAAAAAGCAGAACTGTTACCTTACAAGGGAAACATCTGAGAAGGCAAAGTGAGTTTCAGTATTCACCAGGAGGCAAGAGCCTGGTCTCGAGGGCACAGTTTCCATGAGCGTGGAGCCCAGCACTTCCGCAGTCCAGCTGCGCAATTCTAACCAGTGCACAGCACATTCCAATCCTCAACCTTTATCTACAAGAGGGAAGAAAAGCCTGCACACAAGAGTAAAGAATCATATCCCAGGAGAGCAAAACAACTTAATTTCTTCTCTTCAGTAACTGAAAAATGGGGAATTGATGTGCCTCCCTGAAGAGATAACACAGAATCCCAGACAACAACAGCTCTCTGATCACCAGAAAGATAAATGAGTGCTTGTAGACCACAGTGGTACTCCATGGAGAGAGCTCTATTCTTATTTCTCTCTCAGTCCCACGAATTTCACACCAGCAAAAGGAATTTAAAAGCTAGGGTAAAAGGGCAGACTTTCTCTTGGCTGTGGTGCATACAGCACATTAAATGTTTTGTAAGTCCCCCCTCCCCTGGGGATAGGTTATAATTACCATGGTTGTGCATGTGGTTAACAACAGGGAGGAAGAGATGAACACAAAGATGAAGCAAAAAGAAAACCCTAAACTGATCAATAGAAGAACAAGTGATCAAGAGCAGAAGCAAAGGACTGATCTGTTTTTCATAAATAAGGCTCTTCAAAAAAACTCTGCTTCTGAAATGACCCAGATCATCTGCAGTAGAAAAGATTAAAGCTTTAATTCACTCCTTTGACACGCGTTATGAGAAAGATAGAAATACTAAGTCAAAACCTTAAAACTTTCCTAACAATTCCAAGGAAACAACTCCTCCCATAGCATCACAAGTGTCTACCTGTTATAAAGTTTCCTTCAATACAAACATTGCTCAAATTAATGTTATGGCTTCTTTTGCAACATGTTACAGAGAGAGAAAATGCTTTGAAACTAAGGAAGGGAAAAACTGCAGTTGGTACCATTGACATAATTACCCTTGCTATGGGTAACTTACACCCTTTCATAGCAGAATACCCATCTCTGAGAGTAAACTGGTAGGTATACTTTATCCTGATGTGTGGAGAGAGTATTTCCAAAAAGGCAGTTGGGATAAAACATGTGGCAGATAATCACAAAAGGTATCTCTGTCCTTTGGAAGTGACAATCCTCAGAATCACTAACAGCATTCCTTCTAATGTCCCATATGGGTTTTCCTGTCTGGGAAAAATGAAAAATTGGTTCGCTAGAATACAAAACCCCTGTTGCAGAGAAGACTTTCAGAAATTCATTTCATACCAGCAGGCAAAAAATGCCATTAGGATTTTTTTTTTCACCACACAGTCTTTCAGAGAACAGCAAATAGAGATGGAGTTTCTCTGATGTGCAAGAAGGGATGCTACAGCATCCAGGGCATTAACAGCCGTAGGAAGGGAAAAGAAGACATCTGGATGCTGCCATAATTGTACTGGTGAAATAGAGGGAAGAAGGTGAATAAATATTATCTACACTTACTTTGCAGACAGAGTAAATTCTGCGGCCCACCATCCTTATCAGCATTGCCACTTGGTATATTATGATGGGACATTAATTTTTCAACAAAAGTATGAAAAGAAAAAGCAGGTGAACTTGAAGTATGCTTTTAGTATGGATTCTTCAATTCTGCAAACGCATAAAAACTTGAAATCATGGGGGGAAAAACAAATCTCAGCAACTGCCTTCAGGAACTGGTTTGTCTCCAGGTCTGCTAACATGGGTGATATTTTTTTGTTTCGTATCAGTTTGCAGTTAGCATGGTACACGCAACAGAGTTAACATGGTCCTTTTTTCAGACCAGAGCAAATGCTCCCAAGTGCTCATCCTTATGACATAGTGGCTTGATTTAGCCACCAAACTAAAGAAAATGCTCATTAAAAATTTTTAAAGGAGAAAGCAAAATCTCCTCTCAACCCCTCCCTCTGCTTTATTCGCTTTACGTATTTTCTGCCTTACAATTGCTAAAACTTCACCATGAACAAGAGAGGAATAAATAATGAAAATAAAACAGTATTATTACTTCTGACTGGCAGGCATCATAAGCCTGGACAACTTCACAAAGCTAGAGAGACTGAGAAGGATTAATTAATGCCTACTTCAGTGGGGGCTTTCCTGCCTCTACACCACACAGCATTTTTCTGTGTGGATTCATATTTCTTGAGTAAGCCTAATCATGTGGTCCTTCTTTGGAAGTAGAAGTTGAAGAGAAGTTGACAGAATGCAGAAGTAAGAGCTAACATTACCACACTTTCCTTCCCTCCTTTTATGCCTATTTCACTGGTTGCCACATACAAAGAAGATAACTCTCACAAGTACAAGAATCTGAAAAACAAGAACAGATATATCATCTTCTCCACCTTTCAAATTTAGGCACTGCAATGTGCTTGAAATCAGCCATAAATGCCAACACATGATAATCATTTGCATTTTGAAAACATCTTGCTTTAGCTATCTTAATAGTGTTGAATTAATTAAAGGAATATTAAGCAGTTTGTTTTGGAATAAAAATTAGTGATTTTACTTGCCAGAAAAAATCTCTTAAGTTTTTACAACATAATGAAATGTTATAAAAAAAACTTTTGAAGTATGTACTATTTAACATCTGCACACATACTAAATACTAAAAAAATTCAAATCCAGTGATATGAATTGGTCTTGAACTGTCACAGAAATAATCTAACATAAAGCCTTGCTTTCAGATTGCTCTTTAGTAATAATTGCAATGCATGCAGGAATAAAGTAGCAACTGTGCAGGCTAGCAGCAGGTCCAGCAGGGTTTCCGATATTTAGAGAGATAGCTTTGCAATTAATGCAATTACAATGTTAATTGCTGTCCCAGACATTTTCTAGTCACAGAGGTTGTATGATACAGGAAAGAGAGGCACGGAGGTCTGCCAATGCAGAAGTTTAAGGCAAAGATATCTTTGAGAGTCACAGAACCTGTCCACTAGTTGCTGGCAATGTGAAAGTAGAGAAAACAAAGTTGAAGTGATGCAGAATTTTCTTTGTTACTCTCTGGAAAAAAACAACAGAAATTTCTACCAAAAGCAAAGAAAGGTGAATTTGATAGATAAACCCACACACTCAGCTCCCCGCTTTGCAAAGCCTTCAGTTTATTCATAACAACTCTGGAAAGCAGAACTATACACTGCCTTCTGCCAGTCATACAGAGGCTCAGTTTTGGCCCTGAAGGAAAGAGGCCTGACACTTGAATTACACTTGGACTTTATATGAGTTCATGTGTTAAGGTTTAAGGAGTTAACCAGCAGTTTGCCAATTATTATCATTACCACCTGAAGGCATGCTGGCAAACTGTATCTTCCCCTCTTGCCTGTGCACTGCTACAGAATGTCTAATAATATACTGTAATCTGAGGAAAAGATTTTCTTCATTAGAAACTTTGTGGTTTTGTCTTCTGTGCTCTAAAAGGTTTGCCCTTCCAGTACCCTTGAAGTCCTGGCTCTCAGCTAGAAGAAAGCTGTAAGTTCTCCCACATCTCTAAAAGCAGCTCTGCTGAAATACTGATACATTTCAAAGGGGTGAGAGAGATTGAACAGCAAAGGACAACTGCTCCCTTCAAAGTCTTCCAAAGCCATGCTGTGTCCACCCCATCCCCATCCATGCACTGAATGAGGGAATGTGCACCCCAAACTTCCCTGTGTGTGAATTGTAGCTGTCGTGCAAGGACCTTGATTAGACGTATCACTTGCTTCCTTATGCATCCTCAGTCAGAAACCTATTTTCAAGGCAGATTTGGTGATCCAATCATTCTTTTTCATTTCCTGCAACTTTTGTTCTCCAGAAAGCAAAACTGTACCCTGTAAGAGCTGGTGGTAACACACACACACAGAGTGTGTCGTGTGTGCAGAACCGACCTTCTCTGCAGTACTTGGAGTCTTTCTTAACAGCAAATACTTTTACTGAATCCTTGCTGAACTGGGACAGTAAGTCTTGTTAAGTGAACAAAAGGAAATGACTAGAAAATATCTAGATGGAAAGTATTTGTACTTGAGTAACTGGTAAATCAACCTAAGGAGGGTTTTTGTTCTGATTTCTGTCTTGCTTTAGAAATACTTCCAGTTATCTATGACAACACAAATGCAGAAAGTACACACAAAGGAGTCAGGTTCTCCTGAGACTAGCAGAAAAATGCATGAATCAAATGCTACTGATAATAAAAATACATGCAGGAGAGCTAAACCCTCTGAGAACAGACATTTTGTGCCACAGGGTCAGACAGGACATCGTGTTATGAGCTAAAACTCAAAATAAAATTACACGTTCTTCGCTTGCATAAAACTACATTACTCCAAATAAATGCTAGGCAGGTTCCAACAGTCCCTCAGGTTCAGCTCTTCATCTCCTGCACACCCACACACAGATGCTCCACACACAGGGAACCAGGGCATTACCTGGCTCAGGGAGTGGAGGGGTGCTGCCCTCTCCCTTTCAGTCATTCCATCATTAGTTTGTAGGCGTGTGTGTGTCCCATCTGCTGACCAGACAGGACCCATTCCACACCACATGAAGACCTCTTCTGCTAGATGATGATCCCATGCCCCTGCTCCATGCCCAAACATTCACGTACCCTGGCTATGCGACCAGAGCCTGTGTTTAATTGTGTGACGTATGTCAGAATTCATCTGACATTAGAGCCCATGGATCAACTCTGTCAGCACTGGCTTGGATGCCAAATACCATCAGATCAAGGAATCATGCAGACATTTAGATGGTGGAAATGGAGCATAAAATGACAATTTGGATTGGTCTTTGGCAGGGTAGGGGCCTTTGAAATATAATTGATTTTTACAAGGGACGATTAGCATCCAAAAAAGCAAGAGATACTCCCTAACAAGGTTGCTGTAACTGGCCCAGGGTCTTGTTCCTGGAAGTCCCTAACTTTGAGAAAGGAAGAAAGACATTTTTCCCACCCTACCACAAAGACTGAGAAAAGGGACCTGAACAGCTTTCAAATGCATAAAAATCCTGCTGCAAAGAAAAGGAAACAATCTCCTTTTCACAGTTACAATGGAGAGGACAAGAAGACACAGGCTTAAATCACGTTAAGAAAACTTGTGTTAGATATTAGGAAAACACTCAGATGCTAAGGACAATGATGCAAAATATACCACATACAAAGGTTATGGGCATTTACCACTGAGGGCTTTCAGTTAGAGGTTAGAAGAACGTCTTTGGTGGAATAGTTTAGATATAGCTGATGCTGCCTAAGGAGGAAGAGGAGTCCAGATTAACGGTTTTTAGATGCCTCCCAGTCCCAATTTTCTGTGATTTTCCTGTGTACAAATTATCCCTACATCTACCTGCTTAATTTTCCCTTTATGTAGCTCAGCAGTTAATTTGAGGCTTGTGGGAAGGAGCACATATCAAGCCTAAGGCACATGAGACTTTATTTGGGATAAAGTCAGAAGCAGTTGGGGAATTGGGAGCAATTCCTTCATTATAAATGTGTACACATATGAGTACTGCCCCCAAACCCAATGTAAATAGGTAGAATAGTATCAAAGGACTTGAATATTTATCATAATTTTCCTTTTTTCAAATGGGAAACGCAAAGTACAAAGGTCTGAACCATCTGTAATGACACAGCAAGTTGTCAAAATGAGCCTGAAAAACGGATTTCCTGGCTCCTCAAGTGACCTATCTGAGGGACTACACACTCCTCCTGCTCTTGCTCTCTCTCCCCTCCCTGCCTCCTTTCCCCCCCAGCAAGCTGTGCAAGACTACAAGAACTGCAGCATTTCCTCATAGAAGCTTGCCTGCAGCTGGGGGAAGTTAGACACTACAATAGTGTCGGTAACTTCTGCTGTAACAAGAACACGCATCACAAAGATGATCATTACCACGGGGGAAAAAACAACTAAAGCTGCCTCAGGACTTGCACCTTGCAGAGATGTTCCTGGGCTGATAACCCCCATCTCCCTTCTTTAACTTGCCTTTATTCTGGCTAACATTTGGCAGAAAGACTCTATTCCTCTACCAAGTGGATAACTATAAAAATAATAAAAATAAATAAATAAAGGACATACTGCTGATAAGGAGCCGAACTGTTCTTTATACAAGTGCAGAAGAATTCTCAAGCATTTGCAAGCGAAGTGTTGCTCCAGCCCACTGTGGAAAAGGAGCAGTCTGGCTCAGCATTTTCTGGGCTCTTTCCTAAGGCTGCTGTAACTTTAGCCTGTAGGAAATCAGAATCAGAGCCTAAGATTAGAACCAAAAATCTCTCGTAACAAAGTATCACAAAGCCAGTGCCAGTCCTTCTGCACTACTACTTACAAGCCTGGATAGGCTCACTTCCATTTCCTACATGCCAGTGCTGGAATCAAAGGAGGATCCACGCTTGAATCATCCACAGGAGATCCTGCCTCTCAAACTGACCATGCCGAGGCACACCAGGCTCCAAATTAATTCTGAATTAATGTGCCAGCACTCTGCTAGGCTCTAAGCCCCATACATAGATTAAACATAATTTGGATTCATCATTACCAGTAAAACTAAAAACTAATTAGAAGAATTAAAGAGTAAGAATAATGAACTAAAAGTACATCAGGAGTACAAAAGTCAGAAACATCTCCAAAAAGAATAAAAGGCAATGTTTTAATTGCTCATTTTCTCACAAGAAAAGAAAAAAAAAAAAGGCTCCTGCATCATTGGAATAAATATTATCAAATTCTTTACATGCTTAGGTATTTCCTAGCTTATTCAAATGGCATATTTAAATTTTGGTTTATAAATCAAGGGATATTGCTCACTGCCATAAGATGCATTCCACCAGGTCTCAAAGTCTTTAGCAGATCCACACTGTGCATACTTTATCCTGATGGTTTCACATTCATGTTCATCAACACACAGCAAGAACCATAAACAAAGCCTTTTCTCAGATGCACACATGCAGTTCCCATTGACTTTGCTGGATTTTCAGCTGACTTCAATCAGAACTCTGTGCATGCAGAAGGGCAAAACTTGGCTCTGCACATTCAATAAAATTACATCACTAGATACCTTTTAAATGAAGGGCAATGCGGACCATACTGAAAAATAATATAAACTGAAACCCCTAAACTGTAGCCAAATAAATTCAAATTTCAGCCAGGTTTTTCCAGAATAATAAAAAGGGCATGTATTTTAGGCAAGATGAAATGAAACCCTAATACCATCTCATTTACCAGAGTGCACTCGGCCTCTTTTAGCAGGACAAAGTGTGAAACCCAGCTATTTACACAACAAGGTGATGATCTTCTTGTTTTAGCTATAGCAATGACATTGGCATCTGAAACAATTAAGTAAAGGTCAGGTTACTAGCTATGATCAGCTAAGTCCTTTTCTGCATCTGTATCCTGGCTCTGTAAGCTATGGATCTCATTACAAGTGAATTTAAAGTGTAGAATACCACAGTAGAAAAAGTAATTAATCATTATATTAAGAACTAATATTGTATTATTTTTGAATCTACTCTAGTAGTGGTATTTTAAAGATATTAAATGCTTGAGCCTAGGAGTATCTATCTTAAACCCTTCCACCTTCCTTCCTAACTTGCCAAAAGAACACAACAAAAATCCCACACAACCTAGTAAAAACAGCTCCCTTTCAAATTTCAAATGACATCGTGCAACACAATTTCTGCCAGGTACATTAGCTAATGCACACTAAGCAAAGCAATGCCCCATGTGTTTTCTCCAAATTTCTTTCCTTTATTTTAATTTTACTCATTCCATGAGGTAACAACATGTACCTTTTTACTGCATCTTTAAAAAATATCTGCCTATTAGGATGAGAAATATTCTCACTTCTAAAAAACCATCTACCAACAGGCTTCCTTACACCTTCTGTTTGTGTGACAAGCACTTGCTAGCCTGCAATAGCAAATTTATACACAGAAGTACTCAGGGATGAAAACCACAGAGAAGGCTTGATGTTCATGATGGGCTGTTTCTCCCCACCCCCTGCACCCAGAAGAAACATCTCTGATGATTTTCACACTTAAATAGCAGAACAGATTTTATGAATCATTTTTTCTTGATAGCTGGAATAGCCCCTGTTCTCCACTCCATTGTAATACTGAGTCACTTTGCATCAAGTTGGTCACTATTGACAAGCCAGGGGAAAAAGGAGGGAAGTGGATGAAATGCTGTGAAGCTACATGTGCAACAGGATATGTATCAGGTTGCTTCTTGAAGCAAACTATTTAAAATCAGAAAATAATCATTACAATACAACTCACATAAGGGAAAACAGTTTCATAATTATTGAGAAAGTCCAGTAAATCTAACACTGATGGTCAAAGGGACTGCAAAGACCTTTTCCTTTTTTTTTTTTTAATGAAGCAAGAGTCTAGCTTGATACAAATGCTGAGTCGTACTGGTTATTCACACTACGTTATCCAGTGAGTTAAATAATTAGTATGGTGGAATCTGTTTCTCCCAAACTATGGCACTGTCAAATGAATAGTTATGAGGTCAGGTGGAGCTCTGCTCTCTCCAAATCAGCTCCCCTCCTCACATCCCATTGTGACACTGGTGGCCTGCGAAGACACTCATTTGTCTCAGAACTCCTTCATGTAACTCCAGGTCTACTTCCTGTTGTCTTCAGTGGAGCATGAGCTTAGAGAATTTACAGCGTGTTACAAGGAACATTTATTCCACCTTAAGCTTTGTGATTGTGACTAAACAACCAGGAAAGGAAAGGTATCCCCATCGCTCAACTCAGTCCTACTGGGACAGGACTGTTGCAAGGAGGGAGTTAAATAGTTTGTTATAAATGCATAACATGTCCATTTGATGATGTAAATAAAATTAGGTAATACATTTTTCAAGAAAGTTGATTTTAAATAGTTAGGAAAGAAAATAAAAACCAACAAAACACACAGGTCAAAAACTAGGCTTTTCAGCGTGTCCTGTTTAAGCAATGACACATGAAGAACTTTATGTTCAAACAATTACCTGGTGCTTTAAATAGGACACTAAGGGAATAACATTTTAAAATGTATTCATACAGCATAAGACTAATCCTCCTCCTGGGAGTACCAGTGCAAATCAGAGTAACTCCTCAGAGGTCAATTGAAGTACACCAGCACAAAATAAACGTAAGACAGAAAGGAATCAGGCCCCATATACCTCTATTTTAATGCAGAGGTTGCAGATCATCTGCAATGATATAGTGAAAAACATAAATATAACTGACATCTATTCAATTGATCTCACATCCTGCCGACTATTCACAGCTCCAAATATAGGGCTGAAGAACAATGGTTTGAGGAAGGCAGGCAGGAATCCGGATTCTAACCCATTCACACATTCCAATTTGCTAATACCTCCTACTTGAACTGCCTTCATCTCCCCCCACTGCTAAATCGTTCAAGGTTTAATTTGACATTGTCCCCCCAGCTCCTAAAGAACAACTTCTCCTAAAAGAAATAAATGAAAAGAATACTAGGAGAGATGCATGGGAGAGAAGATAAATACAAAAAATATGTGCAAACATGAGAACCCATAGCTAAGTAAGCAAGAGAATCCCTGTCTAACATACCACATATATATGAAAAGCACTAGCAAATTGATTAATAACTTGGAAATCTAGCACTAAGAAAAAATGGTATGTGTGCAGGGGAAGACTAAAATATGAGGCTATTTCAAACTATGGTGTCATTTGTGCTAATTTAAGTGGATCTGTAATTATTTCCTACAACTTCATAATGTCCTGAACCAGCTTCCTCCTCCCCTGCAAGGCTGATAAAAGGACTCTTGGCAACACACTAAATATATTATGCAATGTATTGAATACTACCGAGAAAAAGCCCTGAATTACACTGAAACAAAGAACATTAGGTGCGAATATCATCACCTCCAGGGAAAGAGCACCTTTAACTACTTATCACATCAATAAAAGCAGGCATTCTCTTGTACCTCTGTTACCTGCACCTAACAGCATTTGCTACATTTAACGAAGTTAGGGTGAATTTTACCTCAAATCTACTTAGGCTCGAGCTCTTTGACCGAGACTTCTTGCGGAGGTAGACCGAGAAGAAGCGACGCACTGTGAACTTCTTCATGTTCATGTCCATCGCCCTGTCCCAGCTGCGGTGCGGAGCACGAAGGAGCTGCGGCGCCGGCGGAGAAAGCTAGCGCATCCCGATTGCCCCCTATTTATATCCACAGGCAGGAGATCCTCCGAGGTGCCTGGCTGTGTTCGGCGAGCCGGGCACAGCTAGAGCTGCCAGCGGTGCGCTGCCGGAGCCGCGGGAGCCCGGAGCCGGCTGCCCGCCCTTCGGAGCATGAAGGCGCTGAGCTCGCTCTCGCTCCCCACTGTTTACATTTCGGTGCGGCGAGCCCAACTCTCTGGCCGCCGCCTCGCCCCCTTGCCTTCGGTCCCACTACGCCCAATCAGGCTCTGCTCTGGCTGCACGCAGAATCAGCGCCGGCAGATGACAGCTCCTGCGTCCCAGGCGTAGCAGGTTTCAGACAAATATTGGATGTGTCTATTGCTTTGCACTCCCTCTCCTCTCAGTCAGGCTCTTTCAATTTCCTGCTTTCTGAATCACATGGGGAATAGGCACATGCTGTACTTCTGTTTTTAGCTCAGAATTCAGACGCTGCTATAATTACTGAGGGCTGTGGTGGTCAGATCCGAGAAGAAAGCAGCTCCCCTGTGAGAGTCGCTCCTGGAAGAAAGCTGAAAGATGTCGTGCCCCCCCTGCCAGAATAGAAGGGTTTGAACCTCCTTTTATTCTGGGGAGTATGCAAAATAACACTGTTCCCCCCCCCCCCCCCCCCCCCGCCCCCGAAATTGGAAAGCTTACCATCCTGTTCACAATCACCCGCCCGCTTTACATTAAAATACATAACACTGGCACAGCTCTGAAAATAGAAAGCACAATCTAAATGGTAAGTATTACTATTCTTATTGTACTACAGCAGGGAGCTACAGCCCTTCTAGGAGGTTCAGTATGTACATCTATTTACAGGCTCTAATTTTGAGCTGCATGGCAAGCATGCAGACTTACAGCTGCACCCCTCACCTCCCCGCAACAAAATCACATTTTTCAGCTTTTCTCCAAAAACTAATGAATCTCAGTGTGATCCAGAGACCAAAGAGGTTTCTCTGCCTATTGCACACAGTTCAGACTCCTTTTCTATGGCAGCCTTTCCTTTCTGACTACTAAGGAGCCCCCAGACATGCCTTTCTCTCGTAACCTCACATGAAAAGGGAATTACTCTGATGACTTATTAACAACTTAGATAAATGAGCCCAGGGAGAGCGGACATCACTACAGCCTGAGAAAACTTAAGAGGTTAAATGACAACACCTCTGAAGTCCATCTGCTCTAAAAGAGAGGTGCATTTTGCTTTAATTGCATATCTGGGCTATGCTGTGAACTACCTGGGCTAGCAATGCCTGTCACTATCTGCTTTGTTCTCAGGTTCTTGGTCCCATTCTTCTGTCTAAAGCTCACCACGGTCTATATGTACCCAGAAAAGTATTAACAGGGGAAAAAAAAAAAAAAACAAAAAGAATATTTTGGCATTTATGGTTTCATTAAAAAGGAGACTAGACTGGAAAAGCTACCATTAGTGCTGGGCTCTGCAATTTCATAGAGCCTGACTCTCCTGTGCCTGGTCCCCACTGCTACCCCAGACTAAGGTAACTGTTGCACAGTGGCACTCTGCTTTTTCCTTTCCCCTTCTCAGCACACCTTCTGATTGCTTCTCCAATTTTCTTGGTTTGCAACAGAAGTACCTTAGGAGGTTGCTTTCACAGTGCTACCCCAGTGCAAGCCATGCCAAGCCTAGGAGCCCTTTGCCATTACAGTTCTGTTGTCTCCCCAGATAAAGATCCTGGAGCAGAGGCAAGTGTCCAAGAAGAAAACCTCAGGTATGTATAGGTACACCTATACACAGGCGAAACAATGAACAGGCTAAAAGGCAATTTAGTTGGTCAATACCAAAATTACTTGCTGATGCAGCCTCTCCAGTCAAGTTTTGTGTCTCCTCACAACCTTGCTGCAGTAAAATCTGCAGTGTCACAGAGGCCTCAGGCACTCAGCTGATTACTTGACCTCCCCTCACCTGTCCTGATGCACCACACAGCTGCTGCTGCAACTTCTTCTGTTCTGCCTTTTCCCTGGCAAAGAGGTGTCCTGACACAAGCTAGACCAGGCTTTGTACTGGCAAATGCTTTTGGCAGCCTCACACATTCCCACCTGTGCAAGCCACTTGAGCCCTAAATAGCAACCAGACAAGCTCAGGGTACGGTTCCTGTACCCTTCCCATCATAGATACATCCCTGGTCACTGACATCTGTATTAATGCAGAGGAGGTGATCATTTCCCAGCTTTGAATACACAGGCTGTGTGTAATAATATGAAGTATATGAGTGCCTGTTGCTATT
This sequence comes from Corvus kubaryi, assembly GCF_017639235.1. Lineage (NCBI taxonomy): Eukaryota > Metazoa > Chordata > Aves > Passeriformes > Corvidae > Corvus > Corvus kubaryi. The sequence continues at coordinate 3,838,227 of NW_024581081.1, forward strand.
TACACCAACAGATTTATCACAACCTTCCATTCTCATTATGCTGGTAGTGATTTCACATACAGGGACGTGCAGTCATCATTAAATGAGCCTGTGCTGGAATAAACTTCCAATAAAACTACATGGGCTATGATTTAATACCTAACTATCAGGTATGCTTATTACATTCAGAATTCTGCTCTTTAACACAAAAACAAATAAAATTTTTAAAACAATCCATCACAATGAATTGGCAATTAATCGTGCAAATCAGAGCAAAAACTAGCCTTGTACGCTAAAGTTTAGACTATAACACTGAACACAGTGCCCAAGGATAGGAAGTAACTCTCTTACACCCCTGACAAGATACTAAGGCATGGAAATAGGCATGCTATTCTTGTTTTCTTACTCTGCTTTCAGACAGGTGATTAGAGATTAAATACAGAAGGACAACCAGCCACCTTTGCTCTACTGGGCAGCAGAGATATTGCAGAATATATTCCAACTGCAAAAAAGCAAAAGCAACTGAGATGCAAAAATGTACATTAAAAAAATACAAATACAGAAATAAAACAAAATACATGTGCATGCAAAATTAAAGCATAGGGATAGATATGTAAAAAAAAAATTCTACTACAGTTCCACATGGCATGCTTCAAGACATTGAACTTAACTTTGCTTCAGAAAAACAAATGAGACATCAAAAATATTAACTCAAACTTTCACATAAGTCAGACAATAACCACTTTTCACAGTGATTCTAATAAAAAGGTGCAAGCTGAAAAGAAAATATTAAATTGGAACATTCAGCATAACATTTATAAACATATTACTGTCAGATCAATCTACAGTGTGAAATATTAACTGCACTTAGAAATTCATGTCTTTAAATTACTTATCTTCTCTGGGCAATTTTAACTGCTGAGGAACTTGATGGAGAAAAAAATCCCCCAATGTCTCTGTTTAAGACAATAATAAACAACAAAAATGATGGAGGGGACATATGACATTACAACCAGTAATACTCATCTGTATTCTGAAATATGCTTTTTAAAACTAGAATCATATATGCTGTAAAACAAAATAAATAAACACAATAGCAGGGGTGCCCCTTCTCCCAGTGAGCTTAATAGCAAAATAAAGTTTGCTTCAGCTGGAAACAGCTTTAAAAACCCTCAAACAAAAAAGCTCATAGCCAGGATTCAAGACAAACTCTCCAGTAGGAATCACCAAAATTAGATATTACATAGCCCAGGTTTGAATTTTTATAAGATAAATGGAGAATTCCCAATTAATATCTAATGAAAGCCAACAGTCCTTTCCTTGTGTGTACAGATGGACCATACCAAGAGCAGTAACAGACTGAAGGACCCAGACTTAGAAAATTAACATGGGGCAGCAAAACAGCCTGAACAGCACCCAAGTGAGAAGGATGCCAGTAGCTAGTCCCAGATGAATCATCAATTTCTAAATGATAGAACATGCAAGTCCAAGATATCTACCACAAGCTGGATGATATAATTACCAAGAGAAATTCTATATTTCTGTATTACACAAAACATGAGGCTATATGTTGAAATCACGCCTTCTATTTTTTTTATGTGAATCAACAATTTATGAGCAAACCCATAATGACTCTGCTACTTGAGTAAATTTAGTGGTCACTGCAAAAGTAAAAACTATGAATTGATAAAACTATGAATTCCTTGCAAATGCAATCAGTATTACCGATCCTTCCTCAGTAAATCCATCAGAAAACCAGAAAAAAATCCAGAGAGAAATAAGACAGCATCAGAAGCAGAGACACCACAAACAGAACAAATAAGATTATCAGAACAAAACATGCAGAGAAAAGGAAAATGAGACTCCCACAATAGAGGCCCAAGGGACAATGCTACAGAAAAGGTGAATTACACAGTGCCATTTATGCTCTCATTAAAGAAACTCAAGAGCAAGAGCAGATGTTTCTAAGAGACACCAATCAGCTGAATAAGGAACACTTTCCCCCCGGTGGTTAGATTGTAGACGACTCTTCCAATGATTGCTGTTTCCTCATCTTCAATGCTGGACAAATTGCCATATGGCTTCTGTTTCCTCAGTGAATACGTGAGGTGGATATTCTTCTTATTGATGTTTCTTTCAATAAGATAGGATGGGCTTTGCCCAAAGAAGTGCTTGGGCTTTGCTCTCATTGCACCAATGTACCCATGTGGGTCAGCCCTTCCAGCCACTGTACGTAATTAAGTACCTTGTCCTATTTAGCCTACACTTCACTGGAGTTTTCTCTTTTATAAAGGTGCACTGCCCTGCCAGCGCTGCAGAATACAGGCAGTGACTTGCCATCTCAGACATTCTTCTCACCAGCAGTGACAAGTGATCAACAATGTTGGTTGGATGGGGATATAAGGGAATAGGCAGGAAAGAAAATGCTTTTTCCCTTTCTCTCACCTCCTGGCTGTGTATCACAAGCTTCAGTAATTTCGATCCTTTTCATATATGTATTATTCCAGTGGAGGTGCAGACCCCTTCAGCCATCTTGCAAATTAAAATCACTGCTCAGAAGGAAGGAGAAAGCAAAGTCATACATCTTGTCTAACTGATGTACTGGCAGGACACAGGCTCCTCTAATCCCAAGAGAAACCAACAGCCCTACAATACCTGTTTAATCTTGCACTTGTAACCTCAAGGCCTCTGGGCAAAAGCAGAGTACTTCTTATACCCACATATAGGTAATTCCCTTGTTGCTAAAAGCATCATCCAACACACTGGCAATTATATGAAAAGTAACTGGTATAAATAGAAGTGCAGCAACCGCAGGACAGAATGACTTTAAAAAGACCTGTTTTGCTCAATATGGTGATATTAGTGGATTCTATTCAACACCTTAAAATATTCCTAAAAATGGGCATCAAAATAAATTCTTGATAGATGTGAAATCGGTATTTTGCAGGGATGCAAGTTGCTTAGATGGAGACAAAAGTTCTGAAGGGTTTTCAATAGACTACATCAACAGTAAGATTAAAAAAAAAATTACACAGCAGCACTAAGAGGGTGAACCACCTCTGTGCCCTGCTGGTGCAGAAAAATCATATAATATCCTGAGTTGAAAGGAATCCACAGGGATTATTGAGTCTAACTCCTGACCCTGCATGTGACAGCCCCAAGAATCCCACCATGTGCCTGAGAGCATTGTCCAAATGCTTCTTGAACTCTGTCAGGCTGGTGCTGTGACCACTGCCCTGGGGAGCCTGTTCCAGTGCCCAATCACTCCCTGGGTGAAGAACCTTTTCCTAATATACAAGCTAAATCTCCCCTGACACAACTTCAGGCCATTGAGGTCTCCTTGGTTCAGTTGCCTAAAAATCTTCCTCAATCCCTCCTAAGCATCCACCAGTCACATGATTATAGTGGTACTTTCAGACAACCAAATGAGCCACACTATGAGGACATATGCCTTGTTCTTATTTGTGCAGAGAGACCCGGGAGTGCTGCAGAAATTACAGTTCCAGAACAAGAGAACAATATTTGATTGAGTTTTCACCAGATGACAGACATTTTAATTCTCACAAAAGCATCTTGTGTTAGTGCTTGAACATCAGATTGGCAAGTGTCACAGCTGCTGTATTGACTGCTCTCATATGTGCTTTGCTTCTTACAGACTCAGAGGAACATGCAACAGCTTCCCGGCCACACGCACGTCAGTCAGCTCTGGACTACTTTTAGGATGGAGATTAAGATCTCTAGCAATCTGCATAGAAGAGTACCAGCCTCAATTTTCTTTTTTTGCTTTTTAGTGATATCACTGAGCATTTTACTTTCTTGGCTGATACTATATACTGGTCTTGCTGGATTTTGTTAGCTTAGATAGAAATATAAGACAAAGAACCCAAAAATCCAATCTCCTTTATATAACATAAGCTTCTACTCCAACATTATGGAGATTGCTGAAGATAGAATTTTTCTTTCCTTTGGACAATCAGAAAATCATACTTTTCTCCTATAAAGGACTAGAAGTTTTCTGGAAGGAAGGATGCTACTTATTAACTGAAGTATGAACAGTCTTATCACATGAATATTTATGAATATCACTTTGAGCGAACATTATACAATAGAAAATTGGATGGAAGAATTTCATTATGCACAGCATATGTTTACTGTTTATTCAGACTAGCCATGAACAATATCAAAAGAGGCATTTGTTAGAAATCTGCTAATAGGCAATTTTCCTTTAATAGGCTCTGAAAGATATCCTACACCTAACAGGAAAAATAGTGCATGGAACATTTACTGGAGCCCCCATTTCTACTTCTAATAATCATCGACAGAGCAAGCTTACACTGCAGTAAGCAGAAAAGCCAGATCACTGTCTGACATTGAAACCCTGAGAAACAGAAAAGTGGATAATGGGGTTTGCAAATTTATCCAGAAAAGCACCAATTTTAGGTAAAATTTTTTCTTCAATTATTTAATAAAACCACACACACGAGGTACAAAAGTTAACTAGCTGTACAAAAAGCATCATATTTAGTTGAACTGAGTGACCTGAATTAATATCCTTCTTCCATATCTGAAACTATTTGTATGACCTTGAAGAACCTCAAACTCTCTAGCTATGTCTAGCTCCAGGGCATGTACAAAATCCAGCCACATCCTGGATCCTCTATCAAATAGGGGCACGGATTGCATGGTTTTTCTCTTATTCTTCCCAAATGGCATCTCCTGTCCCCAGTGAAGAGAATGCCTCCCGATATTTTTAGCCTGAAAGGAGACCGAGTGCACTCTGACAGGTGGGTATGTAAACTCAGGACCCTAAAAGGTTTGCACCTGCACTTCAATGCAGAGAAAAAACTCTGCTTCAAATCTCCTTCCATAAAATGGGGCTGGAGTATTCTGCCACTGCATAAGACCTCTTTCAGAGAAAACACAATAATTGATATTATGTGTTCGCAGCCAAAATTTTAGCTGAAGGCTGTCACATATTTGCTAGATTTATTTACAGAAACAGATTAACTGTGAGTAATGTCAAAGAAAAAACCAATGGGACGTGCAAATTTACCTTGGTAGGCATTACATCTAGCAAGACAAATGACATACAGAATATTTTCAAAATATATTACACACCTAACACTCACTGAAAATTTGGCTTAAGGTTGTACGAACACCTACCCCATGTTAGACACAACAAAAATGAGATTCATAAATAAAGAAATCAGTAATCCCTTTTGAAATCTTTAGCATTCGTTTCCTTCTTGTTGGACTTGTACGGCTCTTTAGACAATTTTTGAAGGACTGCTTTAAATTAATGTAGTGGCAGTACTTAATTCCAGATTACAGGCACATCTATCCCTGCCTGTTTTTGAAGTAGAAGCTGAAGAAACAGAGAAAAAAGGTCTAAATTCTCTGTCTAATGCAGCAACATAGGAAGTGTGAAACGGAAAAAAAAAATATAAAATTGTTTTAACCCTCAGAAAGTTAGTTAGGTTCCATTTGGTATTCACAAAGACACATAATGATTTCTTAATTCATCCAGAACAATAGTCCAAAGTCCTATTTTACTGCTGACAAATTAAAATCAATATTCAACTCATCTTCCATGCACTTTATATAGTAAAGCTAAAGAAATTTTCATCAGGATTTCACAACACCAGAAACTGTGAAGGATGTGGGAATAGTACTAGCCAAATACGATGTCAGCGTTTCCTCTAAAGTTTGTGGCATCACGAAGCATGATGAGTTTTAGAGCTGCTTTGAAAAGACCCACATGCCCTGGGCTGCTTATCTGTAACCTCACAGCAGCATTCAGCTGCAGAGGTCTATGTGTAGGCAGCTCACTTGGGATCAGAGCAAAGTGGCCTCCATCCAATAGCTGTCCAAGGACACAGGGGTGAACAACAGTGCTCTCCTTACCACAAGGACCATGTGGGTCTAGAGACAGGCACCACAGTGGAAGCATCTTCAGTAAAGGCAAGAAAGACAAGCCATAAAACGTCTCTGTTTAGGACTGATTGTTGTCACAAGATATATTTAGTATGTCAGATGACCTTTTCCTTATTTAATTTCAGATACACAAAGTGTCACCTTCTCTTAAGTGTCGTGTCACTTCTCTCATCTAAATCACCAGGCAGCAGGAAGTGCATGAGGTTCTTTCTGTGTAACTGAGCCTGCCCACACTGGAAGTGAGTCTTCCTGGCTGATGCTTCAACAAATATCTGCAAGAAATTTCAACATCGTGTGTATGTCTTCCTACTCATCTAACAAATGTGTGAAATTAAAGAGCACATGTGGATTAATGTCCAAATACTTGATTAACATAATGGACAAAAAAAAAGGCAACTCATCATATTAAATCAATTTGACATCTTTCTACGAATTTCATATATCTTTTCAAAACATAACTCTAACATAAGACATACAGAGAAATAAGCAACACTATGTGTATAACACAAATGAAACAAAAATCTAATTCCCCATATGCACAACACAATACTTGCAGTTTTATTTGTTTTTATCAACTAGAGATTAAAATGTGCAATTAATTCTATCATAAGGTAAGCTATGCTATTTAATAAAAGTTCAAATACTTATTCATACACTTCAATGTACAGATTAAAATCCTACAGAACTTCTGCTGTCCTACTTAGTGTGCGATGAGGAAAATATACAGTTGTGGCCAAGATGTTATAAATCTCCTCCCAAGTGATATTGTCTACCTAAATACAGTGACATTCTTCAAACAAAATGAAACGTCTTTTAACATACAACACAAATATTAAATTCGTCACTTCAGCAGCAATGCTGATATTTGACTCCAATATTTTTTTTTGAACCAATGAAAAATTCTGTAAGAACCACTTGCCTTTGAACCATAAACTTCTGTTATTGTCACAAAGCAGTCATCTCATTCATAAAGCTTGCAGTGTACAGTGTGTGATTCACGCCATATACATTCACTGAAATGTGGCACCTTTGCCCTAATACGCTACTGGGATCTGATTTCATATTCTGATACTTCCTTTAGCATCTGATATGAAATCTTACCATGCATAGTGATGTGGGACAGAACATCTACAGATTTAGGAGACAGACAGAATTAGGAGACTGAGATTTTTCTTTCGCTTCAACTCCCAAAGGAGAAAATGGATGTATTTGTCAGATATGAGGAACAAATAATGCAGCTACTACACAGACTTGTAACAAGGTTCTCCCTTCCCATCTTCACAGACAAAAGAGAGTTTTTGCAGCTTCCAAGGAGCTGTTCATGGGCATCTTGCTCTAGCTGGGATGCTTAGGAACTGCAAGCAAGGAGCATTTCAAAAAGGCACAGCAGAGCCTTCCTATTGTATGCCTTGGGGACTGAAAAATGTGTTATTTATCACTGTGATTTTACTATGTTCTTAATATTTATATATTTAGTCCCTTCTTTCACTCCAGAGTCCGTCTATTCGTACTTCCTGTTCCCCAGGTCTTCTCTTCAAATGCATGACTCACTCCTCTTAATTCAAGAAAATTGAAATAATAAAAATAACAACTAAAAAAAGTTGATTTTTAGGGACTGTTTTATGGCACATCTCTGGGCTTCAGAAGAGCCAAAAACATGCAAGAAGAAATATGAGCGAGAACAAATCATAAAGGGATATTCAGGGGGCTGTACCTGTCATGTAGTAACACTTAGACTGGTAATATAAAGATAGAAAAAAATGCTTTTAGCAGCATAACTGAGCTTTGAAGTATTATTGTGTGTCTTCTAGCACATGAAGCTTTAAAATCTATTGGATTCTGGAGTCTTAGTGATACGTGGGAAACATCAGAGCTGAAGTATCCAGTTGGTGTCTGGTCACCAGTGGTGTCTCCACGTCTCAGTATTGGGCCTAATTCTGTTTAATGTCTTTATTGATGATCTGGATGAGGGGTTTGAGTGCATACCCATCAAGTTTGCAGCAAGTCAGGTGGGAGTGTTGATCTGCCGCAGTGTTACAGGCTTTGGGACAAGTGGTTGGAAAGTTGCCCGGTGGAAAAGGACCTAGGGGTGCTGCTGGACAGCCAGCTGGACATAAGCCAGCATGTGCCCAGGTGGCCAAGAAGGGCAATGGCATCCTAGCTTGTATAAAGAACAGGGTGACCAGCAGGATGAGGACAGTGCTTTATACTCGGCCCTGGTGAGGCTGCACCTCAAAACCTGTGTTGTTTTGGGTAAGGACATGGAGGTGCTGGAGTGAGTCCAAAGAAGGGCAACAGAGCTGGAGAAGGGTCAGGAGCACAAGTCCTGTGAGGGCTAGCAGAGGGAGCTGGGGATGTTTAGCCTGGAGAAAAGGAGGTTCAAGAGAGGTTTTACTGCTCTCTACAACTATCTGAAGAAAGGAGGTTGTATGGTCTCTTTTCACAGGCAACTAGCAATAGGACAATAGGAAATGACCTCAGTCTCTGCCAGGGGAGGTTCAGATTGGCTATTAAGAAAAATTTCTTCATAAAAAGTGTTTTCAAGCATGGGAACAAGTTGCCAAGAGAAATGGTTGAGTCACCATCCCTTAAAGTATTTAGAAGATGTGCAAATGTGGCATATAGGGACATGGTTTAGTAGTGGACTTGGCTAATGATTAGGTTAATGATTAGGCTAATGACCAGGTTAATGATTAGGCTCAATGTTCTTAGAGGTCTTTTCCAACCTAAATGATTCTATGATTTCACTGAAAAAGAAAGTACAACTGCCCTGGCCCAGCTAACCTGCTGTAAGATGGATGCAGCCATAAGAGATGTTGGGAAACAAGAACTGAAACAAGTTCTTCATGGGAAGGAGGAATGGAGCTAAAGCCACCTGCTTCTCACAGAGATAAACATGGGTTTGGAGGCTGTGTAGAGGTTTGTTGTATTTTAGACAAAAAGATCTTGGCTCATTAGAGAAATATCATTAGTCCTGGCATAAGCCCTCACTTGTGGCCTCACTCTGCCATCTCCAGGCCATCATTTCCTTCTTCCTCTCTGCTGGCACAAGTATTTCCATAGCCACAGAATGAACCAAACTGGAGAACTGGTCCAAATTAAAACTGGGCCAGAAACCAATCCAGAATGCTAATTTTAAACCAGTTCAGGTCCCTCATCTGATTCACTAAACAAATATCTGTGCCTACTCAATATTTTTTCCAGTGGTGGGGTCAGGAATGTGTGTGCTTGTGAGGTGGCTCTGCCTCCTCCATTGGCAGGGATGGGTTATGCCAACAAAACTCCTGGCTTCCCAGGTACAAAACTGGCACACTGCAGCTGCCTGGCCTGGCAGAACTGGAATCACTGAGCAGGCCACGTCAAACTATCCTTTCGATCACAGTGAAGGTTAAGGTAACAGTGCTGGTATAGAAGGGACATTTTAAAATGTCCTAAAGTATTTTTCTTTATTATAAAACTAGCCAAAGTGAATTAGCTAAAAAAATACAAAACTTGGAATTATGCTTTGAGATTATGTGCTTTCCAAAAAGTTGAATCTATAAAAGGTTCTTGGATTGTTTAAAAGGATAAAGATCCCAAAATGTGTGAGAGAGTAACCTATAGCTGCACTGCAGAAATTCAGAGGGCTGTTTAAAGCCAAGAACCCTACCAGAACTGACTGGGCTCCACTTTAATGCAGAAGACTATCAACTGGGAGTGTAGTACAGCTAAGACTGCAAGTTCCAGTGGTGTTAATTGGCACCACTTTAATTGATTTTCTGAACAGTATTTTCTGGCACTTACCTGATTTAATCTTCTATGGCTGCTAATACTTTCCCTGTTAGGCAACTCTTTGTTCTCCTAGAACCATATAACTGCACACACAAGTGTGCACCTCTTACAAATCTCTGTAGGTTTGTAGTATGTATGCTAGCACCTGTCCAGAATTTGAGTTCCAGTTGGGGGCTACAGGCCTGAGACACCTGTGTGAGTGCAAATGGCATGACCTGAACTGTACAGCTGGGATGTGTTTGATGCACATTGCTCGGTGAATTTGAGAACCACTATCAAATGCAACACGGATGTAACCACAGGCAGCCAGTCAACACACAACATTCTTGAATTCTTATGAAGTTGTTTTAATGCCATCACAAAATCATCAGACAGTTATTCAAGTTTTCACTACTTGTTGGTCTCATCAGGAGGCTGTTTAGAAACTCACCTTCCTATTCACTCTAGTGCCTAACTTAGAGGCATCACAGCTAAAATCTTTTGCTCTTACTCTAGCATCTTTCCAGGCAGATTGTTTTTTAAAGGATAATCATATCTCCTCCCTGTTTTGACTTAGCTATGCTAAATGAGAGTGAGATTTTGGCCTCCCCTCACTCAACCATCTCTCCTTGCTTGTGTCCCAATACACAGCCCTGTCCTAGACTTGATCATGTCTATCCTCCTTGTAGATGTCATGAACAAAGGAGCTTTTATTGGAGCCTCAGTAGTAACATCAATTGGTAGTTCTTCATCACAAGAAATACTTTAGGAATTTCTTCAATTTTTCCATTACTATTTCAAATTTTTAGTTCGCTTTGCCCTGTAAATTAAGCAGGAAACTTAGCCGGACTTCCTTGGTGGAATACTCTAACTGGGACTCCTAAACCTGTCGTGTACTCAATGGAATAAGACAGAAAGCTCTCTGACCCCCTCTTTGGATCCCCCAACATAAGAATGGAAATGGAGTAAGTCCAGAGGAGGGCCACTAAGTGAATCAGAGGTCTAAAGCACCTGTCCTACAAAGGCTGAGAGAGCTGGGTTTGTTCAGCCTGGAGAAGAGAAGACTCTGGAGAGACCTTACAGCAGCTTTCCAGTACCTAAAGAGAGCTGATGATAAAAGGAGTAACTTTTCACATAAGCAGATAGTGATAGGACAAAGGGAAATGGTTTTAAATTAAGAGGAGCTATTTAGGTTAGATGTTAGGAGGAAATTCTTTACTCAGAGGGTGATGAGACACAGGAAGGGCTTGCCCACAGAAGTGGTTCCCTCATCCCTGCAAGCGTCCAACGCCAGGTTGGATGGGTCCCTCGGGGCCTGATCTAGTGAGTGGCACTCCTACCCATGGCAGGGGGCTGGAATGATATGATTTTTAAGGTGCCTTCCAACCCAAACCATTCTATGATTCTGTTTTCTTTCCCTGATAAATAACTATATGTTTTCAGCATACTATTAGCTTAGAACATAGCAATGTTTGTTTTGGCCACAACTCCAACATAGCTGTGAGAAATTTCCCCCTCTCAACCACTAATGCATAATCTGAATCTTCCCCTAACCCTCATTTGAGTTTTGTTCGGATACCTCCTGGGGATTTTTATTTGAAATAGAATGAAGCTAAGCAATTGCAGGATAAATAATACCATCTAATATTTCTTAGACAAATATACAATTCTTAAATCACTCTTAAAACTTTGAAGTTTCAAAGCCAGTGGGTCAGTAGAGCACTCTGAGTCAGAGCTGGCTAAAATGGTATTTCTGAAAAAATATGCACGACATGGCAGTCAAAAGAGACATTTGTAAAATTTCCTGTAAAGTTTCAGAAAATCTCTGAAAACATGTGTGAACAATACTATGAGGATTTGGCAAACATAGTTTGGAAAATACAAGAACAACATACGTACGTACCTACACCTGAAGCTGGCAGCTACCAAATGGGTCACAGCGGGTAATACTTTCCTCACAAACACTTCTATAAGTATACTTCCCACTCTCTTATCCCCAAATCAGCAGGTACACATGACATGTTGATTGTTGAATTCATGTTAAGCTAGGTTTGAATTTTTCTAATGATCTGAGACAGTTTGCTGCTAAAGACAATATACATTGGCTGTGTAGACAACCTGCTATTAGTGGCTCAAATTTACTATTTAAAATTTCTAGATGTAGAAAGCACATATATATTTTTCTTTCCTCCCCCACCTATTATCAGATACAGTAAGTTGACTTTTAGGGAATTTACGAAGTCACACTGGAAGCGGTATGTTGCACATCTTTGCTCTCAACTTGAAACATAGATTCTTTGCCTTTCTTCACTACTTGTACTTGCTTCTTAAACCTAGCCCATCTTCTGATGATACCACCTGAAAATAAACAGTGAGTCTATGGCTCGTACATCAAGATTTCACACAAACTTTGTGTCAACTTTGATTTCTAGGTATTTAAAGGAATCTGCATATCCTTCTTGGAGAGCTGGGAGGCAGACTTCATGCCCTTGTTTTCCAATGGCAACTTTGCTTTTTGGAGTTTTTTGTCAGGCAAACCCCACAGTTTTTCCAGAATATTAAAAGTAATTGAGCTAATGAAAAGCTAATAGGCTTTAGCTTAGAGGGTTGCAAAGAATAGCCTGCCATTATTCAAAACGCCCTGTAATAGAGCACCTTGTTAATTAGAGATGATTCACAGATGACTTGCAATAGATTATGGTAGTTCTGAATAGCAATGATATTTTCATATTGAGCTCTTATGTACTCAGGAGTAATGAAGCTTTAATTTTAATTAAAAGAAAGCTCCTTCTTTTTTTTTTTAAGCCTGTAGGTCCAAGCAATACTGAAGTACAGAAAATTAGCATCTTTTACTAATTTTCCATATTTAGAGTGCTGCACTTTATAGTTTTACTTTCATAATCTTCCCTACCAGAGGACATATAAGCACCTGAATAGCAGCTGTCAACAAGAAGGCAATATGATCGTCATTTTAATTGGAGAAATAGGCAATGAGGTAGGAAGCTGCTTGCTCAAGGCCTCTCAGCAAGCCTGTGATAGAGTTATGAACAGAAAACTAGGTTCATTTTAAATACAGGATTATCCCTTTACATCTCCATGCCTCATCACAGAACACCATCTGCTATGCTACACTGATGGGCATCCCCTGCTTTAGTTATGATCATTGCAGTGGTACAGTCGGACATTGTAATGACCCATTGCTACTGATAAAGGGATTCCCACGTTCTGTCACCTTCCCTCTTCCTTTTCCTTAACACTTTCTCTTGCCTTTTGCTGGGGAACTTACAACAAATTGGTCCAAGGAACAGAGGAGATACTCTACACACATTTTCTGCTGGTTTAGCTCCTCTGAACTGACCCCCGAGGATCTGGATGAGTTTCAGTACCAGAGCAAAAGGAGATGCTAGGAGCATGAAGGAGCAGAATGGTAGGTCTGTGCCCTTCCAGGACAGCTGGCCATGGGGTGGGTTTAACTGCTCTGCTAAACAGGACCTTACCTTTTTAGCATGTTTTACTTGAAGTCAGGGCCCTTCTGAATTAAAATAATTATTCTCATCACTGACAAAAACACCGTGTTTTGTTTTAGAGCTGTCAGAGGTCTATCCCAAGCTTTCCACAGGCAAGGCAGGCCAGCCTGTGCAGCCAGCAGCACACAGGAGAGCCTCATGGATAATGCCAGCAGTTCCATGGCCTTGATGATGCCAGTGCTGACTTAGGGCAGGAAGGCTGGGGCTACCACACTTCTGTCTTGGATTTCCCATGGTAAATACACACATGTGCCTATGCACAGTGTGTGCACACAGGAGCTCAAACCAGTCACACGATTCGCTGTGGGTGCACTGTGCTTATGCACAGTGGAGATCCAGAGCACGTGTAAGCACACAGATCAGCAACAACAGCAACCTCTTTTATCCATTCTGTCACCATGTCTCTTTCTGTGACCCCAGGTAGCTTCAAAACATTACTGAACTGCAGGGTTACCAAGATGTGAAATATGACCTGAAGTGACAATAATTACTGCATTCAAAACACTTGATGAGAAGCTATTAATTTACTAATTGATACAGGCAATGACACAACACCTCTTCCCCTCTTTAGAAAAGAAGGGATGGAGAAGGACAACTTGCATCCAACAATGGCATTATGCATTCTGAAAATTCACCACAAAATTCCCTAAGATTTCTTACCATTACATAGATTTGCAGGATTCAATGTTGTGAGTTATTAGGGAAAAAGAAACGCACTAACAGATGAAAAACTGGAACAATGAAAGCTCCAAACCAAATCCCTCTCAGTCTTCACATCCAGTAGGGTATGCAAAAAACACCAAACAAACCAAACAAACAAAACCAAAAAACCAACTCCAAACCAAACCAACCGACCAACAAAAATCAAACAGCACAACTCCCCTCCCCCCGGAACACATGCAGATTTACATCTTGGATTAAATTAAGTGGACAGAAAAGAGAGTACACATAACACAAATGCAAATATTTAGCCTTTTTACTTCTCATTTAGGACTCATGGCAAGACATACCAGCTTTTTTTAACTTAATTCAACAGAGTGAAATACACGCAAGTAGTACTTTGGTCAGGTCATCTGCCAAAAGATACCTGCATCATTCAGTGTTCCCAGGATCAAGGCCTTTTTACAGTCAGCTCTTCAGAGAGGATGCATGGTCTCTATAAGCATTAAGCACATACTAGGTGCTTGAGTAATGTACAAATAACAGTACAAAAATCAGTAATTACTGCAACCTAATTTGAGAAAAGACAACATTTCATAATACATAGAAACAACTAATCAAAGACAATGCGGAAAAGCACAGATAAAGAAATCAGAACCTTTAATTATTTCAAATACGAGAAAACAGTTACAGATTATTGAATAACTGCATGTTTCAACAATTTGCATTTCATATAGCTGGTTTCATTGTATATCTAATAATAAGATGTTACATTTAACAGCGTGAGCTTATCTTTTTTTTTCCACTCACAAGAATAGCGGTTGATTATGCTTTCAAATGCTTTTTTGTCTTATTCATTGATCTGAGTTTTACCAGATCCCAAATTAAAGAAAACCTCTCTTTAACATAAGGTAACAGCCAACTGAATATAATTCAGGGAAGCCTAAGACAATGAAAGCATGCTTCTTTGAGTGTAAGCTATACTCAGCTTTCAAGCACACCTAATGCTCAATAACCAGCACAATCATCACTGTATTTTTCATTTGTCACTGGAAGTTTGTTATAGCTTCAACTGAAGACTTTCCTTTTGCAGTGAAAAGTTTAGGTGGCCAAGAAACATTCAAATCTCAAAAATCATTATGTCTTTATGCACAGCCCCTTAAAAAACATTTTTCCAACAGATGCAATTTATATTAAAAAAAAAAATTGTGCAAGTGATGATTCAGCTTCATTATAAACCATTTTCCAAAATTTGTTTCAGATGCAATAAACTTTCATGCGAGAAAATAAGTGGTAGTAAGTACCTTACATTTCAGTCTATAAAAATTTCAAGTAAAGATGGAGTTCCAAAATAATATTTTTAGTTTCCTGATCTCTTCATGAGACAAAAAAAGAATGAATGAAGAATACTAAATCTACCACAAGAGATCATTATACATGAGTACTCTATTGTTCAACACGGTATTTAAGATTTCCTATGTCACTGCTTCTGTCAGCTCACCGAGGTTTGTCAGGACACACTAAAAAGATTCTTAACATAAACTCCTGAAAGAATTACCTTTTGCAGGACTGTTATTTTCTTGTCTTTTTAGCATATGACCTCCTCATATAACATACATACACATGACCTCCACTGTGTCAGCATCACTCTGTAGCTGACATGCTAGACTCATCACAGCATTCAGCTCATGACAGTTCCTGTGGGACTTTCTTAACAATCCAGGCACTAAAGTTTCAATTCTCAGAAGGATTTAGGTTTGAAAAAGGCCAGAAAAAGCAAGAAAAAATCCTCTATGTGATAAATAGTATTTCTTATACCTAGACAATGAGATGGCATGGTAACACTTAATTTCAAAGCTTATTTTGATTAGCCTTTTGTTTAAAATTCCTTTTGAGAAACCCTGTTTTACTTTTGTCCGTACTATCTGTTCCATACTCTTTCCCGGGTGTAGGTAATATGGCGCTCACTTACTTTGTAATGAGTCTTCCCACAGCAATAATTAAACAACAGATAACATGACACACACACATTTACCAGTTATTACTTGCTTTGCCTCTAAGCACAATTTTTCAAACCATCAGCATCATCCTTTCCCCTTATATAACTATATTTTTCCAAAGGGAAAGCTGGATTTCAGTGGAGCCCTCATTCTCTGTCATATCAAAGACTTTACTGCTACTGCCTCCACAGAAGTCTCTGTTTTGTGAAGGATCCATGAATTAAGGACTCCTCCTTTAATAGGAGCTTCTGCCCAGTGATATGGATACGACAGACACCGAGTATGTGCAGCCACATGTTATCCAATAGCAACAGCTGAATGTGTAAAATAGATATGTCCAAATTAAACAAGGAGGGGATCAGACAGAATCCAGAATAAAGAAAGGTTAGCCTTTAATTTCAGCCCACAGGACTGGTAAACACAAGATTAGAAGAAGATTTACTCATTAAAATATATGAGCTTTTGGTACTTTGTTTTTGTACACCTGGCCTGAAAAACTTAATTAGACCAATGTACAGCTGCCACACTTACTACTTGGGCGATACTGTTAAGCATTCACATAATGTCAACAATTTTTCAAAGACAAATTCCTAAGTTTTGAAGCTTTCACTTTTCACTAACACTAATTGGCTCTATAAAGAGCTCGGAACACTACTGGAATCTATTAGGCTGAATGGCTCAAAAGCACAAGCAGAATTGGCTTTATATTCTGCACTCTGAGTACGCTGCCAGCTGGGCAGAGTTATGCTAAGTAGATAACTTTGTGAACAGTCCACCCTAAATTAAAGTCAGCTAGTGCAGTGGATGGCATTGTTCACGTTCACAGAATGTGAATCAACATACCAGCAAGGGGAGCAGAGGAGCAGTAACGTTACTCATTTTTTTTCTGAATGACCAACACACATTAATTTCATGTTATTGTCACTACATGGAAATCCATGCACAAGTACACCTCTTTCCCCTGCAATCCCCAAAGGTCTGCTGCAGCCAGAAAGTGAGTAAAAGCGATGTCACTTCTGCTCAGGTTTTCATTGTTCTCAAATTTAATGAGACTTTCAATTAAAGCAATGCTTTAATTCTGTACCAAAGGCAGTGTCTTCTAAAAATTTCCTCCATTGGAATGACAATTTCCATCTGAAGCCTTTTTCCCTCTCCCTTATAAGCCACAGTAGTCTGACATATGCGAATCACTGCACTTAACTGACAAAGAACCATGGGGGAAGGCATATTCCCAGCTCAGAAAACAGGGCATAAACTTGTAGAGTCCGAAAAGATATGGCATGCAGGGTAAATTATGCTGGTGTCCAGAAGCTAAAGAATCCTCCTGGAAGCCAATACAACCAGCAAGTCTCTATGCAAAGGTTCAAGCTTCCTTACAGTTTTAAGCATTTTCATGAAAAAAAAAAAATCCAAACGGACCACAGAAAAAAAATCACATAAGGATTTCCCATGTGATTTATGTACTTCTCGCCGGCGAGGTAATTGTAAGCAGTACAGGCATCTTCAAATATTAGTTTCATTTTACTAAATTGCTAATCCCAACAAGTATTAGCACCCGCCCAGGAGGTCAAACTGATTTCTTCTCAATGCCACAGCTTTCAGGAGCTACCCAGCAGCAAATCCACTTGGACTTTCTGCTAGAGAAACATTCAGGAGAGCAGATTTTCTATTAGCCCCTGAGACAGTATTCCTTTTTATTTTTCTTCAGGAATCTCAGAGAGAGAGCAGGAGAACAGGGAAGATTAGGAAGGGTTGCAGGGAAGAATTAACTGGATGCGTGGATAACTTCTGGATTGTTAAAATTTGGGCTACTGATTTCTGCTCCAGAATGAAACTGCAGGTTTTAGTTTTCATTTGGAAAAAAAGAAAAAGAAAGAATAAAACAGAAATTTTAAAAAGAGTGAGGAGTAAAAATATGTTTACACAGAATATCAGAATATAAAACTTCATTTCAGAATATAGTACTTAAGCCTGTTTTTCTCAGAAACAAAACTTTAGGACTGGTTATTAAGCCTCTTTTTTTATGATACTCTTCACTATTGTTCCTGCAATAGTGTCCTAGTAAGAAAAACAAATGTAAATTTTGTTCCTACAGAATGACATAGATGACCCCATAATGAAAGAGAGCAAAATGTTCCACGTAAATCTTTGCAAGACTAAGTCCTGTAATACTGTAATCTATTTCTAATTCCCTAAACCGCTATGCAGATGACACAGCAGAATTATACACACATCATCTGAAAAGGCAGCTATGCAATTATAGAGATGTTTAGAATCAAAACAGGGTTAGTACTCTGTCCCCTGTCACCAGATCTCTCAGATTTATGTGCTTCCCTACTTGCAGATTTAGGAAGTGATCCTGAATTGCACTTACTCCCCCTTGCACCTCAATTTTCATGCAGAAGATACTTGCGTGCAATGGCAATGAGGTGTGTGATGTTCAGGGAAGTTGGTCTGTAAGTGCCTTCATGAAACTGACTTGCCACATCCATCACAGAGTGCTTTTTAGCACCTTCCAAGTTTAGCCCCTTCCCTAATCAAAGCACTTTACATGCATTAGCCATGGTTAATCTTCAAGGAAGGGTGATATAGATGACATCCCCTACAGCTGAGCAAATTCACATTCCTATATGAAATTTCTCTTCATTGAAATAACACAGGGCAGAACATTATAATCAATCAAACCATTGCCCTTCAACTAAAACCTCCCTTGACCTGCCCCATCGGAAGAAAGATACCTTAAAGTGGACAGAGCTACAGTTCGCCGCAACCTGTACCTCCTCCAAACCACCAAAAGGAAGGTAAAGGGCCAATTCAAATCAAGGAAGTCCCAGCACTCACAAAGACATTTCTCTTTTTTACTTGACTCCTTGAAACAAAAACTGACTCATTTATAACATTTGATCAGTTTTCCTGCTACGTTATTAACTCCCACAGCTGTGACAGAACATTTGGTCCTAGATTGGGCCAAGAAAGACCGAACTGCTTAGCTGCCATCTGTGCCTTTGAAAGCACCTGTGTCTTTGAGACACGCATGTACGTGTGCATATGAGCACACACTGCTTTGAAATGCAATAACTGCTCAATACCAACAGCAAAGGTTTACAGTTTTAAGAGAGAACTTGTCTTTGAAAAAAAGTCTTAATTTTGGTATCTTCCCTAATTATTCACAGATCTAGTGGTGAAGCCTTCCTGAGGAGTTATGAGAGACTGCATAATGTGTTTCTCAAAAGTTTCAAGATATCAAAGAGGAAGTATAAAAAATGCAACAGAGCCAAATTTTAAGTTATTGATTACCTGCAGACATGTAACAAAGTAAAAAGATATGTGGACACTACGCATCAATAGATTCAAATCTAAAACAAGCACACCATAAAGGCTGAATTTTGAATTTGAACACAACGTTTTGAAGATACCCCCCTATTTTGATTATGAATACTAGGAAAGAATGATAGCATCTTTAAAACACTACAATTATTTTATATATTCTTCCAACTTATGCATAAAACTTCTATATATGAATTCAATATGATTTTATGAGCTCACCCTCATTTATTTTTTTAAAATCACAAGTGAAAGAGCTAGTGTGACCTTGAAAAATTATGTGAAATTAAATTCCCACCACTGAATGAGAATTTTTACTTTGGGCTATGTTCTACATTATGTCTAGTATCTATCAGAGGGATATAAAATAAATATAACTTATTTTACATATTACTTAGGGTTTTTTCATAGTGTTAAGACATCATTATCTCATAGTAATCAAAACTCTTAAAACAAGGAAATAATCTAATACACTTTGATTATAATTTGTACAGGGAATACACAATCATTTACTCATCTTCATCCTAAATAATATATTAGTCACGAATAATGTTAATATGGGCTGCTAATAATGCACTTTGTACTTAAGCAGACTCACAGGCAAAATCTAACTAAAGCAAGAAAAATAATACTTTGACCAACTGTGTGACTTAGCTCAAGCTTTCCAGAAAACACTGAGTTTTGGGCTAAGGCAAAGCACAGAAAACCTTGGCCTTACCTAAGCCTTTAGTACAAGGTCAACAGTGACTGGAAAACAAAGAGTTTAGTGGCATGTTTGCCTGTGTCGTTGCAGATGATGAGATGTGAAGGCCAGACCCCAACAGGGGCACCCGGACATGGAAAGGGGCTTCTCTCTTTTTAAACCGTGCTCACAGCTGCCCAGGCTGCTGACAGACATGCCCCCTGCTGCCAGCCTCTGCTTCCAGGTCCTGTCTTTGGTCACTTGAACTCCAGTAAACTGTGTTGAAGCAGAGACAGTCCCAGAACATACGAGACAAAGAAAAAAGACTTGGATCACTCCCACCATTAGCATGACCTACCTGTATCACCTCAACTTCAAAGAGCAAACCACACAGCCTACTCCCCCCTCTGAAGTGCCACAAGGGCAGGAAGCAGCAAGTACACAGGGACAAGGGGCAGTACCACAATCACCATGAACCCCCAGAGGGCACTAGGTCCTACACAAGCTCTGTTCCCAGACATCAGCTCCAGGCAAGAGAATCTGCCCCTCCTTGCCCTGAAAATACCACCTGTTGTAATTTCATCCCCTATAAGACAAATAAAAAATTTAATTTGAGTTTAATCTCTATCCATCCTTGGAAGAAAATAATCTTCTCTGATGGCACAAAACAAATTTCTGGTACTCTGGATTTATTTTATTTTTTTGAGCCTTGTCATTTAATGACTGAATCAGAGGTGACAAGGCTAGGAGAACAGGGAGCTCATTAACATCCATCAACATGTGGTATACAACATTCTAACTTCAAATTTGTCATTTGTACCCCAGCTCAGTCATGTTTATTTAGTACTGGTCACTAAATGAAAAATACAGCAGTTTGCATATTTTGTCAGATTAAAAAATGGAGCAGTGAATTGAATCGGCAGTGGCAGCATTGCAGAGCCACTGGATGAGGAGAAGGAGGAAGGTGTTTGTGATGACCCCCACAGAAACAATGGTTAGAAGTGAAAATAAATTGCCCAAACACCAGCAGTTTGGAAACACTTATGACTTCATGAGGGTCATGCTCATGACCCTCAGAGCAATCCTCTCTGCAAATCAGGAGGCAGAACCTGAAACTGGAAAAACTGCTTCAGTTTGCTTGATATCCCCTTTTCTCCTCAATGCAACTTAAAGAGAATAATGCCCACCTAACTCAAAAACATAAAGGTTTCTACTGTTAGAAACAGTTACTGCAGAACGTGGCTGGGTCAGGCACTATGTATGACCTAGTAACTTGTAAAAAAAAATCTGCAGATGGTCAAAGTCCAGACAGCACCTATTACATATCTGGCAGAGATCCAGGAATATTTTACAGGCTCCTTGGGACCCCACAACCTTGTTCATGATAGGACTAGCTACAGCTTGTAATGGGTCACAGGGAATCAGAGATTTGACATTACTTGTTTTGTGTAATTTCTTCTCACCATGGGATTCAGCTTGTTCAGCAAAACCAGCGCAGCCCCAGTACTAACCAGCTGACCTTACACTGTTATTAGAAATATTTTCAATCTGTATGAAGAAGTTCAGGGGCCAGAGACTACAAACTAAGAGTAGAGTGTGTAACAGGTAACCAAGATGTTGTAAAATGCTGTAGTACTTATTACACTAAAATGTAACATGCAGGCAGGAGCTATAATAAGATCTTTGTAGCTGGTCAAAATGGAAGAAGTGTGAGCTAGCAGACAGCATCCAATATCCTTAAATTTCATTTTGATACGTAATCAAATCAGCTCCTATCCCAAGCAAGAGGAAATTTGAGAACAAACTACAATTTGACAATTTTAGACCTGTCCTTTCCTTATTGTTTCTAATATGACAAAAAAAAAATAATAGCTTAAACCAGTATTTGCTTCAAGGACTCTGATCTCTTAGTCAAAAGTAAAACAGTCAATAAAGGAATTAAGTTAAATACATACTGAATTACTTTTAAATACATACTGAAAAGGCATTTTAAAATCATCTGTCTAGAGAGTTTCAAGTGAATTCCATATTGTGAATCGTGGCATGAAGTGATTACTCCATGTGTTTTCTTCTCTGACTCTGAGTCAAATTATAGAACATAAAAATTCAGTCTGGAGGTCGTGAACCACATTGTGAAGATTTTCTGCTTGGGAAGTGGGAGGAATAATTTTCTAAGTGGGTCATGCTGTGGTTCCCAGCAATGGCCCTGTCTGTGGCGAGCCACAGATGAGAGCACAGCGTGCTCTGGAATAGGCACTAATGGAAGTGGCTGACCCAGCTGAGGACCATGAGAGCTCACTGGTCCGACGCGCCC
Organism: Corvus kubaryi; assembly: GCF_017639235.1. Lineage (NCBI taxonomy): Eukaryota > Metazoa > Chordata > Aves > Passeriformes > Corvidae > Corvus > Corvus kubaryi. Next base: position 3,860,397 of record NW_024581081.1, read on the forward strand.
TAATTGCAATTGACTGGCAGAGTCCCAGAACAATTTATGGAGCTTAGAAGTAAATGCACAGTCTTGTGACTAAATACAAAAGAAAACATGGTGCCTGCATTGCAGACCTCTCACTCTGCCAACTAGTTTATTCATGAAACTGTAAATGAAGACAGGCTCTCATATAATAAGCTCTCTACTAGATGTGCACTATTTACGAATGTAGTAGCAATTTTAGGGTTTTTTTATTTTTGACACTGAACAACGATGTTTGTTTCAGATTGAAAAAGATTAAATCAATGTTCCCAAGACTTACTTTTCGATTTTAAGCAGTGCAAAAGGGATCTTGCATGGCTGGTAATCTAGATATACCTACAAGCATTTAACTATCTTCCCTCTAAACCCTGATGTATGTACCCAAAATCAACTTATAAATCCACTGTATAGATTGAATACATTTTAAATAATTCTTCCTGACTTTAGTTAGAAAATTAATTTTCAAGAATTTTTACTCTAAATACGGACATATGAGAACAAGAGCAATAATTTTCAGAACCAACCACCAAAAAATTCATGAAGAAAAGGTGGGCTGCAAAGACAGTCAAGTTCCTATTCTCCAGCTGAGTGAGGTTTGGAAAGTTGCTTGGGGTGGGGGCATAAATTTTGACAATTTTCAGGAGAAAGCAGTTGTCTTCAAAAGAAACAAAGATAATATGAAAAAATCCTATCCTGAACCAGCAAATTTTTGGTTACTTGGAGTCCCTGTATATCATTACAACATATGTTTTCCTACTAGAACATTTGCTATTCAGTTATGCATCTTCCCATTAAAAAATAATTCAAATAGTTAACTCTAGCAATCCAAATAATTAAAGCTTCTACTATTCATTTAAGTACAAGAGATACCAACTAGAAAGTTATGCAATTAAAAACCAATCAATACCCTAGAACAAGGCAAGAGTATAAAATTATGGACATAGAATTTTGCTTGAACATAAACATGCATTTGTAGCTACACATTCTAATAGAAATTTTAAGCTGCATTTATAAATCCTTGTTTGTTTCTGAGCATGGAAAGAAATCTGTAAGAAAGGCAAATAGAAATTTGCACCCTGTAAATACCACCTTGTTGGTTTCTCCTGCCTATAAACTGACACAGAACAAACCAGAGCTTTCCAGATGCCCCTTTATTCTCTGGCATGTGCTTCATCCAGGCTGGGTCAATTCAAGGTAGAGAGAAGCTCATGGTGAGGTGTTGCCATTCTGCCCCAGCATAGGTGAGCAGGAAAAGGACCAGGACTGGCTGAATAGAAGGCTTGAAGTGTTTTCCATAGTTTTCACAGAAAGGAAGAATCCTTTCTGGGAGCCTATCTACACTGTGGAAAAGAAAACAGTACACTTTGAATTCAGGTCAAAATTACTACTCCCTTGACTACTTCTGAAGGTGCAGTCTGCCTTTTCCTTTGAATAAAATGAGAATTTTCCAACCTAACTGCTGGCACACATTTGTTGGACACTGCATCTGAGAAAGTAAGTACAGGCTTTCCTGAGGATGCAGCCTGTCCAGCAGACCCTGCGCAACCCTCCTCATGCTTGGGGAAAAGCAACAAGAATACACCATGAAGGTCTGCACGGCATTAGGCTGCAATCTTTAGGCCACCTTGCTACGTCAGAGAACACTGCCAAAGTCATATACACTGCATCTGGTGGTACTGAGGAAAATTAGGCAGGCATCCTAGGAAGGAGGCTGGAGACAGTGGAAGGCCATTTAAATAGGAGAAGATTGGTATTGTTTTCCTGTTGCCTTTCTAAAAACCAAAACAGCCCAAGAAAAATCCCACGGAGCTATTAATTGAGCAGTGTCTCTTCCATAAACATTCTGAAATGACACTCCTGAAAAGAGACAGAAACTGAAGGATCTCTGCTAGCTTGTCTTTTTCAAGTTGCTGCTCTTTTCTGCTCATTTTACTTACCTGCTTCAAGAACAGGGCTTAGGTCAGGTCATCCTGTGATGTCACCAGGAATGGGGTGACAGCTGATGTAATTAGGTGCACCCAATCAACACAGGAGGAAGAGGGATATGGATCATAGTCCTGGCAGATTAATGAATATGCATCCCTGCAAGGTCATTTGCCAGAAACTGAATCTCAGCAGTTTGTTGCAGTTTTACTGCTGCCCTGCTTTGCTCTAGAGCAAAGAAATGAAAACATACAATGATATGAGTGTTACTGGGTGATTCAATTTGTCAATACATTTTAATATTTATGCTGTTTAATGAACGTCTTGGAAAATGAAACTAATATTCATGTCCCATTCGGTAGATGTGGTGAGAAAAGTAGTGTATCTCTAAAGATTTTCTTAGGACACAGCATGATACCTCTAAGATATGGAATTCCTCTAAGCAGGTATCCATTATGATGTTTTCTTGTGCCACCAGTAGGGTAATATAATGCCAGTTTAATGTATACTTTTACATTTCAGAAATAAAACAGCAAATTGTTTGCATATATACTTCAGATTTTGCTGCTAACACTCTTTACCTCCATCACATTTTCAGGTTAGAAAACCAAATAGCCAGACAAGGAATATAATAATTTTTCAACTTTATACAGGCTATACTAGCTTGAAAAGTCTCAAAACTGCTTGGCTCTACTAGGAGTATTATGTGTCCTGGGAGAGGATATCCTGAAAACCACTAGGGACTCACAACTGTCATCATTGCTAAGGGCATATGACACCAAGTGCACAGAGCTGTGATCTGTAGATGCAGGAGGAAAAAAACCCAAACATAATAGTGGAACAAGATCCACAAAAGGGAGACAAAAAGCTAAGTGTTTTCAGACCACACTTCAGAACCAGATTGGCAAGTGAGGCACAGGGATGGTGGCCCAGCTAAGCAGATGGTGTTCTCCCAGCATGGCCTGTGTGGAGAGCTTTCCATCTGCTAGCACACTCAAAACAGACTAAGAAGGGAATTATGGGACTTTTATTATAAACAACGCTTTTAATACTCTGAAAAATATTTGATTTCATGTTAACATTGATGAACTCAGGCTACATAGCCCCAGAATTACTCAGGAGAGGCTGAAAGGATTAGCAGGAGCAGCAGATTGCTTCTTTTGGTGTGCAAAGTCACAGCTATCGCACAAGCTGCAGAAGGAATCCCAACTGTTAACCAGACATAATTGTTCTGCTGTTGCTGTTTTCTTCAAGAGAAATACTAGGTACCTAGACACATACACATCTACTAGATACCAAGCTATACACATTTTTAAATAGTTTTGGCAGGTATGGGGTGTTTTTAATAAGGGAAGCTTCTGCAGTTAGGATGGTATCAGAGATAGTATGTAAAGAACCAACAATCTCCTGATCATTGCTTCCTCAGAAGCAAGGTGGCTGATGAAGTTTTACGCAGGGACAGTGGCACAGGCACGGCTAGCAGAGCCTGTGACACAGGTTCAGCATGGCACATCTGTAATACTATTCTTTTGCTTTAACTGCAATTATTATTCTATGCTTGTGCAAACTAAATTGCTTAAAAAAATATCCAGGCCCCAGTAACAGTACTATTTAGTTCAGTACTTTTTCTGCAACATTTTTATGACGTTCTGGTGACATAGGAGGGCTGGGTCATTGTAGATACAAAAATGCTGTTAGCAAGGAATTTTCCTGCTTCTTCTAAACTGTGGGATACTTTTCTCTCTCATGGAAGGTAATAGCAGAAGTTCTGTAAACTAAGAACACCTGCAACCTTGTAGAACTATGTTTATGGTACAGTAGCAAAACATTTTCACAATGGATGTTTTAGGATTTTAGCCAATCACCCCAAGGGGTAGCTGATCCTTTGTCCCATTAGACTATGAAGAAAAAAGTCTATAAAAGAGTTTTTAAAATAATTAAATCAATCAGTCTTGCTGCACAATTCCTGCCTGCTGGATCTTCTCTCCTCCTCCCTACAGCTGTGGGACATGGTAATATCAACAGCGGAAATAGGTCACCATCTCTTGGAGAGCATCTCCAACTGTTACTGGAGAAACAGCTAAGCAGCCCCTAGGCAATACCTGAGGAGAAGAGCACACATCACCCTCTCCCCCAAGTCCTTGGAAAAACCATCTCTGACAAAAGCATGAGCTGCTGCTGCTGATATGGGTTAAATTCTCAGGGCAAAGCTATAAACCGCCTCACTTCTGACTGTCCTCTGACTGTTGTTACCCACCAAAACTGCCACAGCCCTGCAGCTGCTGAGAAGCCCCAGGGAAATGCATAGGGTAGCAAGTCCCTGAAAACACCTTCTCTCTGGGCCAGGGCAGCCCTTACTTGCTGTTCCAAAAGCAAAAGTTAACAAAAAGAATTAAATGAGATTACAGCAATTCTATTTTACCTTCCTCTTTATATGTTAACAACTAAGAAATAACTGTCAGAGAATTAAAATGTACAAAAACAAGGCAAAACTCATTGGTATGGTAATAGAGAGAGATTAGGGAAGAAGATGTGTATCAGACCTGGTAAATATTGTTAAACTAATGGGGAGTACTTAGGCATATCAGAACAGACTTTTCAAGTGTAAGACTTTTTAAAATATTTTGCCAATTATGTCAATAACATGAGGTTGGAATATTTTACATCAAATTATAACTGCTTGGATCATTAAATGTTTAAAAAAACCTGCTTTGACAACGGTACAAATCATACAAATAAAAGCCATTTTAAATTTCCAGTTGCTATGAATTTGTTTTTCTGGGTGAAAGAGCACTTAATTTTGCTGGAAAGCCATTAAGCAACAGTAGTCATTTCCTAAACCTGGTTTACACTAGCACTGTTTACAAAATAACATCTCAAGGGACTCTTTAAACTTGCATCTCAGAATCAATGCAATATTCATGGACTGCAGTATTTGTTCATGGCTCTTCCTGTAGTTAATTCTGTCATTCCACTATCTTCAGTATTCAGGAAAGCAAACCTTAAATTAGAATTAAAAAAAAATATGTTGGGAAAGTCATCCATATTTCTACAAGTGGTTTGTAAATTGAACACTTTTTGTAAAACCTAGAAACATATTTTACAGTACTTGTTACAGCTCAAAATGAGTAACAGTTGAACTTTCCCCTTGCAAAACAATTTTCCTGCCCTTAGTTTCTGCAAAAAAAATGTGTGGAAGCATATGAAATACATATGTAGAGAAGAAGAAAATAAAAAAGATAGTAGTGAGAAAAAGCTGTGTGAGGAACAGCAGAGAAACAGCAGCAGCAGTCACTGTTGTCTAGATGTCCGTTCAACAACAGCAGCTATTTTAAGAATAACTCTGGAGACAGTTCAGAATTTCAATTAAGCACCTGAAAGCATGGACACCTGAATAATTTTCAGGGCAAGACAACATCACCCTAAGTTTGGTCTGCATAGCCCCTTTAATCACACCTACTGCTACACGGATTATTCCCTGCACAGAAAAGTAATTCATAGAAGAGCGCACATGGAAGGACCAAGGGACAGAAAGAACCAGGTCTACAGTACCCTAAGGCTGGCAAAGCCTCTTTTTACAAATTCTCACAAACTGAGGGAAATTACCTGCAAGAGGAAAAACTGTAAGTGCAGCGACCCAAAATGTTTCTGCACTTTACTGGTCTTGTCAGTACCAAATAGTGATGTCCCACCCATGAATTGGTAACTACAATGGCAGGAAATGAATATTTCATTCCCAGAGAAAATGAAAAGTACCAGTACAAATCAGTTTTACAGAACACATAGTAATTGCCAATAAAATGTCAGTCAGTGTTCACAAAGTGTGCCATAGAGATTTGTACTCTTGCTCCCATTTTGAGAAATCAAATAATTTAGTACCTCAGACAGTAACTGTCAGTGCTGCATAAGTGTCGAAGCTGACAAATTATTACAACTCTAAATATATATCTTCCCAGAAAGGCTAGGAGCTCAGGTTTCACTCAATCCAGCATATACACTACTTTTATTTTTGGCTTCAAATTCTCTACAAGCTGAGTACATGGTATCACAGGTAAATGAAAGGGAAGACAGGCAGTGGAAATCACTGGGAACTAGGAAGAATGCTCTGATGAATGACAGGCATGCACAGCTACACATGATAGCAAGTTTCTGTGAGCTGTGGTCAGACCCTGAAAAGCAGTACAAAGCAAACTGCAGCAATGGCGCTGTTCTCTCAATATACGAGCGGCTCAGAGGGGAAGCAGATCTCTCATGTAAATCGTGCTGACAGACGGTTTGCGTCAAGAGTGTAGTGGTAAAACTGTACAGATATCCTAACATTCATGCAACTGTAAATCAATTGGACTGGTCAATTCCTTCTTCACAGAAAATTACCGAGAATAACAACTTCAAACTAAGGCACTACTATTTCAAACAAGTTTATAGACAACACATGAATTCCAGTGAATCTTAACCACAGATGTTTAACTCTTTTTGCATAATAAATTAACGCTCAAAAGATTAAGTCATGCCTAGACAACAGAGGGCATTTAAAACTGGGCAAAACCTTCCCAGATGCTTTATTCTTTTGCTTAGCCTTAGGGGACACATCTGAAAGCGCGCACCAGCCAGGACAGATGGCAACCAACACATTCCTTGAGTCATACCCCCTTGCTTATGCTAGGTCATGATGAGTGCCTCAAGGCAGTGAATTTGAACTACCATCAAGTCACGTAAAATGTGCCCAGAAGGTACCATCCAACGTTCATTTAATGTAAATTAACCTGCCAAAAGGAATGTGAATAATTGCCTTACTCTTTTGTTCTATGCAGGGGAACCATAAAATGCTCACCAAGCTCAGTGAGACTGAGTGGTCCCAGAACAACATTCAGCAAAAAGCTATGGTTAAGGGTCAGCATTGATACACTTGGTTCTTCTAAAGAGCAGCCTGGAGAATGCTGGCATAAAATGCTAAAGCTTAGTGATCATATTAACAGCAACTGAAAGCAGGTCGTAAGTGGAGAAGTATGTACGTGATCACAAATTCTACACAGCACAAAGGAATCTCACCTATTCTCTTCCTATCATGCACTGGTTGCTCCTCATGCACTTTCAATGCTTGTTGCTCTAAATCACGAAGCTGAGTGGTAGAGTTGACAATCTGGAGAATCAGATGCCATCCAGAGAGACCTGGACAAGCTCAGGAGCTCATGGGAATCTCCACAGGTTCAACAAGGCCAAGTGAAGAGTGCAGCATCTGGGTCAGGGCAACTCCCAGCATCAATACAGGCTGGGGAAGAAAGGGTTTGTTTGAGAGCAGCTCTGCTGAGAAGAACTTCTGGGTACCAGTGAATGAAAAGCTGAACATGAGCTGACATTGTGTGCTTGTGACTCAGAAAGCCGTGTCCTGGGCTGCATCATAAAAAGCTTGATTGGCAGCTGGAGGGAACCAGTTCTCCCCACTCTACTTGGCTTTTGTGAGACTCCACCTGGAGTACTGCAACCAGCTTTGGAGTCATTAGCACAGGAACAACATGGACCTATTGGAGTGGGTCCAGAGGAAGGCCAGAAAAATGATGGATGGAACATTTTTCTTATGAAAACAGGCTAAGAGATCTAGGGGTGTTCAGCCCGGAAAGAGAAGGCTCTGGAAGACCTCATTGTGGCCTTTCAATACCTAAAGGAGGCTCATAAGAAATATAGGGACAAACTTTCTATCAGGGCCCGTTGCAGTAGGACAAGGGATACTTGTTTTAAACCAAAAGAGGTTAAATTCAGATGACATATAAGGAAGGAGTTTTTTACAATGATGGTGGCAAAACACTGGAAGAGGTTTGTCCAGAGACGTGGTGGATGCCCCATCCCTGGAAACATTCAAGGTCAAGTTGAATGTGGCTCTGAGCAACATGATCTAGTTGAAGATGTCCCTGCTTTTTGTAGGGGTCTGGAAGTAGATGACCTTTAAAGGTCCCTTCCAACCCAAACCATTCTATGATCTCTTGATAGAGAAAGAAATAACTGGTGATTTTTTTAGATATAGACAGATAACTCAAAGGTTTTTGCAGACAAGTGATGTTTCTCCCAAAAGAGATTGATGCCTAGAATAAAAGTTTAGTCCTTAAATACATCATGAAACCAATAGGTCTAGACCATCAACACTTGAGGTGCATGAGTGAATCAGCATAAGACTAGAACAAATTGCAGAAGCAGAAAGCGCAACAGCAGATGAAAAAGTGGAGAAATACACTTTAGACAAAGTGAAGGTACACAGTATCCTAGGGCACCTTAGGCCGGTAATTAAAGACGAGGTAAAAATAAATACTGATTTCACATTGTTACTTGTTCATCTTTACAGATCTGTATTTTTAGATATACACATGCTATTGTAGACAGATATTTTGCTACAGAAACAACAAAATCTGCTAAAAATATGAGAGATAAGAGTCATTAATTCCACATAACAGATAACAGCCCTTGAACACTGTAGACTTGCCATGATGACTATTGCCTGATAGGAAGTGTATCCACTTTGAAAGCAGACAAACTGCAAATTTAATGAAGAACAATGACAAGGATTTTGGAAGTAGAGACCATTTCCTGTTTTTCTAATTGTGCAAACTAAAGGAAAGATATGACTTTCTGAAAAAAAGGAAATTATCTAACTGTCAATTGGCAAAAATCTCTGTGGAATCTACTCTTCTCCTCAGGGCCAAGAGTACAAGGATGAGAGTGGAATAGTGTAAAATCAAAAAGGAAAAAAATGAATAAAAGTTAATTTTTTTTGTTTAGAAAACTGCTACTACAATTCTTTTACTCTGTGTATTAAGACATTCTGAAAAGTTTTAATATTCAATTATTATAGTTTTGGGGTTTTTTATTACAAAAACATTTTGTTCTTCTTGGTGTTTGTCCTCTGCTGTTTCACTTTGGTTTTAACTTGAAATATGCTCATATTTTCTGTTATATAATAGTAATTGAGATGATAATAATAAAGTGACACATAGAAGTACGTTCCCTCCCTGAAGGTTTCAATGTGCACTGTGTGTCAAGAGAGAAAAATATTTTAATGGATTGCCACAGAATTCAAAGTGAAGGTATTTTCAAGTAACAGAGGACAACTGAACACCAAAAATGGAATCTAAAAGGGCTTGAAATACAACAGGCTGAACACAGTCATCCATTGAAATAAAAGTCAGTAGGTAACTTATGGAGAGAAGTATCTAATTACCCAGGTTGAAATCTGGCCAGGATACTGGATCAACACAGTTTTACTTTTGTAGAAACAAATGGGTCAGATGCTTGGTTAATATCTGCACAGAAAACGTAGGGAATTCAGCAGCAATGCAGTGTGTCACCAGTGAAGCACAGGCTGGGGAAAGAATAAATACCAGCACCTTATTTTAAGTAATTTTCCACCCTAACTACACTCTGATCAGGCTTAGAAATACCCTGAGCAAAAATGACATTGATAGAAAAATGAAGGAAGATATAAAAATGGAAGAGGATTACACCACAAAAGAGTTGTACAGTGTCTACCGTTTCAAGTCTGGTTGTAGATGGGAAAGATAGGGAAAGGTTTTCCAAGGAACAGTTCTGTGAAGTTTCCACATAAACAAAAGTAAGTATGGGCATGATTCGGTCCTCCTTCCAGCAAATCAGGAGTAACTCTAGAGAGAACAACCTGAATAGTTGTGCAACCAATCATGTACTCCCAGTCGGGGCTTTCAGCTTCAAATACACTATGTGGCAATAATTCTACTACATATTGCAGAACTGTTGAAAATTTGACTGGCCAGAACTGGTGAACCAGAGAAATGTTCTCTTTTTCTCCTTTACCTGTAAACCCTGCAGTTTCTCTCTTTTGACTAGACTTCCAGTTAGTCTATGCTTCAAACATTACGTTCAGATTTTCACAGTAAGAAGAAACAGTAGATGGAATAGTTACCATCAGGTAACTCTGAGCAATACAGAACAGGTAGATTTACGGCTTCAGGGATTTTCTACAGCTGTATTAAAGGACATTGTTACGAATGTAAACTGCCTAAAATGTAGTACTAGTCAGTCCCATGACGAAGCACTGATGCAGGTGGTCACCCAAAAGGTACTGCTGGCTACACAGCACTGCTGCTCTGCTTCAGCTCCCGGACATCCTACAGGCACCCATGGCAGTGTCACTACCCAGTTTACCTTTCTGCCCTTTAGCAGGATACAAGCTGCTGGGTTTTACAAACTCCTAGGGAGGTAGGTGATTGAATGTTTTCTGGTGAACTGAGCATCCAAAGACATCCTTTTTTGGCCCCTAATGTTTTCTCAGAAACATCTTAACTTTGCTAAGCTTTTGCTGCAGGCAAAATAGGACCCCTTGGTAATCTGTCCTATGATGACTGATATTAAGTGCCCCTAGTAAATAGATGGGCATTTAATATATATATTATATTATATAAATGTGTATTTAATATATATAGTATATATAGATGTAGAAATGGATTAGGAGTCTTGGAGAAGCATGCTACACCTGGAGCAAGACACACTGAAGATGGAAGCAAGGGATTTATCAGCCTTGGAACAAAACACACTGGCTCAGACCAAAGACCCACAGAGACAAGTATTTCATCTCCAACAACAGGCTGTAGCAGTAGTCAAAAAAGCAAGAGGATGTGGCATGAGTGTTCTGATATTTCCTGAATATCCTTCTTGTACTTTGCTATGGGTCAGGGAATTCCTGAGCCAAGATTAGTTTACATTCAAGAGCCAGTTAGAATTTCTTATGCCATTAGTTTGTACAGCCCCATTTGAACCCACATACACTATTAGCTCCTGGGAGCAAGGAGTTCCACAGCTTAATTACACAAGACAAAAAAACAGTAGCTTATTTCAGTGATCTAATGAAGCCCTCACTACTGTCATCCAGCAGCCCCATGCCCTTGCAGTAGGAGACAAATTGGCCAGCCTCTGTTAACCTTGTCCCAGCACCATGATTCTGTATGTTTCTATCTCGTTTCCCTCAGTTGTATGATTTTCACACCAAGAGTTTCGGATTATTCAGTTGTTCCTCATAGGGAACATCTTTGATTACCCTAATGGCCTGTCTTTGTGCTGTTCTCATTTCTGTACCATCCTTTTCTGAGATGTAGGAGGACCAGAGATCCACACATTATTTGAGATGCTGGTGTACCATACTATCCTACAATGGTGCAAAGACGTTTTGTTCTTTGCTTTTCTCTGATAATTTCTAGTAGTGTGTTGTGTTTTGCATCGCCACCAAGCGCTGTGCTGACATCTTCATGGAACTGGGGAATAGTTCCAGCACATTTTTTCCCTGAGTGGCAAGAGTCAACCCAGGGCCAATCGCTGTGCACATAAAACTGGTATTATTCTTTTCACATATGCAACAGTTTACATTTATCTGTGCTCAATAGCATCTGCCATTTTATTGCACATGAAGGTCCTGCCACTTCATTACCAACCCTTCTCTTTATCCTCAGTGACACAGTACCACCAAATTCATTGTTTTCCTTGTCTCTCCTTTATACATTATTTATAAATAGCACAGGTCTCAGTAGTAAGCTCCCTACACTGAGAAAGCCTACCATTTAATTCACTGCTTTTCCTCACTTTCCAAACATTTCTTCCTTATTAAAAGGATCCTCTTGCTGCTATTCTGTCTACTAAACTTTATAAGGAGCCTCTGACAGACAGTTCCAGATTTCAAGTAATAACAATCAGTTCCCAAGTCCTAAAAACTCTGTGGCTCTTCTGTTATCCATACATGAACTCAAACAAGATTCTTCCACTGTAGAACTTTCACCAAATGCACAATTTTAAACCATAGCCCTCTCAAGGGAAAATCTCTAGTCATACTGTCTGAAGCATTAGGAGTGATTTGCAAGATTTTCACATAATTTATCCCTGAAGGCATAATTGTATTAGCTTCATATCTTAAGTTCATTCTATTGAAGGAGAAAAAAATAATCCTGATAACTGCATAAAAAAAGAATTAACTAATGAATCAGAAGTCCACCTAATTTCTCAGTTGTTCCCATTCTCATTTCATCAGAGGTTTTCCCTCATTTTAGTTGTCAGGTAACCACCAGTGGAACTGGATTACCACTAACATCCAGCATGGAAAGGAAAGTTATCTGTACAGTCAGGATTTAACCTTGCCTGAAACTGGCATATTACTATTTTATCACACAGCACCTGGAAGTCCTAACCATGAATCAGTCAGTGCAGTGAGCACTTTGTCGTGGACAACTCAGCCAAATTACAGTAACATTTGCTGTTCCATTCACCTAAAGTGAAGTGTAGGAAATGCTGCAAATGCTGACACTCATACTCATTTTATTGAATGTAAAACATTTCAATTGGCCATAGTAGGCAACTTTGATCGACAAAGACAAATGGAAATACAACTCCCCTCTTCTATATTGGATTTTTAGATAAATCAAGTTTCTGAATCCATTTATGAGCTATTCTAATAACCAGAGAAATTCTTAAGTGGTTTTTTGGGGGTTTTTTTATGACTAAATTCAATCTTAAGCTTGCTGGATTGTAATAATATTCACCCACAGATAAGGGGAAAGTTTTCATGTGGCTTGGATTCTCCAGTTTGTCTCTGATAGAGAAATTCTTGTAATTTTGAAAATCTTGAAAAAAAACGAGAACCAACTGCATGAAGAGGCTTTCAAAAGACCAAAAAGGACATTACTGCTGGAGTACACTGTATTACTATAGCTTTTTACTGAGCATTTGCATTCAGCATGTTGTGGATGCATACATAATGGGAAAATACAAAAGTTAAGCAGGCTAAGGATTGTGTATTTAGGGCTTGCAATAATAAAAGGAACAATAAAACAGCAAATTTTCATGTTTTTCAATTGGCTCCTATCTATAGGTATACTAAATTTGTATGTGACCGCCTGAGCAGTCTGGACAGATAAAATCCACCCTAAAATATTTACTACCAAATTTTGTTGTTTGGGTTTTTTTTGCTTTTTTTTAATTGATCATATTGCCAAGTAAGTGTGTTTTCTCTAAGCATGCAAAGCCCAGTTTTGCAGTGACATTAATTTTTGCTTGTGAGCAGGATGAGGAAGGTACAGTTTGCTATAAAAAAATGTCTTTCACAGACAATACCAAGACAAACATTTATAATAAGATTTTTTTTGCAAAAATGAGATTATTTTATCCTCATGGTAGCTGAAGGGCAAACTGAAAGCCCTCAGTCTTAATTGGATTTTGAGTATTCAAAACTGACCCACATACAGCCTTATCTATAGAAAGGCATCCTCACCACAGCTAACAGCAGCTCAGCACTGTATGTATCCAGACTGTCAGAATGAGCACTTGAGGCTTGTTAGCTCTGGCAGCTGTTTTCAGAATCCAGTGAATTTCTCTGAGCTGACTTAAGCTGATCTATCACTGCAAGTGCCTGTAGGAACTGGAGGCCTGTGCATTTTCACTGCCACTGTGGGTGAATTGCTAGTAACAGTGGCACACCATTTATATTTAAATATAAAAATTTCAAAAATCATAATGCAACATAGCTCAGGTATAATGAAGACGCACATGTGAAAGAGTCAAACTACTATAGTTTCCAGTAGAAACACCGTGTTCTTTTTTACTATTTTTCTCTCAGGCAGCGAACTAGAGGGAGCATCAGTAGGTTGGTGAGTTAAGGTGACAGCAGTTAATTGATTTTCAAAATAGGTCTCTCTCTAAAATAACTAAGCATCCTTGCATGGACTTTAATTGGTGCTGGAGCATAAGAATTCTTCGACCTTGCCTTGTTGTTAGAACAGGAGTGTCTATCCTTGCAAATTCTTTGCAGTGAAATTGAATACTGGGTATCAGGGAGGAACAGAAGTCAGTTGCCTTAATGTGAAATTAAGCATCTTAAATCACTAGTAATATTGCCAGAAAAAGCAAGGAACCAACTGAATTTTGTAATGGCATTTGAGAACCGCAATATGAACAACTCTGGCACAATAGTTTAAACTAACATTCAGTTATACAGCATGAACAAAACCTTTCCAGCACAGCACTGAAGAAAGAGATTTTACTTTCAAATGCTTATCACTTGAATACTTAAGGAATTCACTTCATAAAGAAGTTGAAATGAATTTCACCATCATCAACACTGAAGTCTATTTCCCTCATGACAACAGAGCTGGTACCTCCAAGGTGGTACGGATATTCTTAGTTCAAGCTGCCTTTAATTTGGTTATCAAAATATTTTTCTCACAGAAAACTATGTGGCTTCCACAAGGAAAATTCACAAGCCTGTCCCTATTTTCTTGCAGGAAAATAGAAAGCAATATTGTAACTCATGTACAACTAGATATATATAAATTACTTCATTTAAAGTAAATTTTACAGTCCTTCAGAGAATATTTACACACATAAACAAGCAAATACAGGATGCAACAATAACCATTATACGGCTGAAGTGAAAATGAAAGACAAGAATCTCAAAAAATTACTTTAAATTTACAGTTCATAGCTGTAAGCCTGAAAGGTAAAAACTTCCTTGAAGATTTAGGGATCTTGTGATAACCACAATTATTCATAGTACAAGTAGAAAAGGAGAAAGACTTTTCCAAAGAGAATTAAACCAAAAAGGAAGGAATACATTTCTATTGTTAATTTAGTAGCAGCAAGTCTAGATAATAAGAATATCGGAGGGGAAAAATAAAGAAAGCAAACCAAAAGCAGGTGACAAAAACTGTAGAGAGATATAGATTAAAAGGGCAAATGATTCCAAAAAAAAAAAAGAAACTAAACAGCCAATGGGTGCTTTTTGAATCAGCACTCCTGTGCAACACGTGAGCAGAAAAATTCTCAACAAATAAAAAGTTCAAATGAAAATTAACAATCAGAATACACTTACATTGTCTTCAACCGATCAAGCCTAAATGATGGACTAGATTTGGCAATACAGATCTTCTGGCAGACCGACATAGATTTAAAAACTTTAAAGTGTGAGAAATGAGAAAACTGAGTAAATAAAAAATGGAAACATTTAATAGAGAGCATTTGCTAAACAAGGGGCAAATAAACCTTTACTCATCTCATGCTTTTAAGAAGATGGAAAGTACAAAACACACCAATGGAACTGTGGAAAGACACAGAGCAGGCATTTCAGATAATGGTAGCATTGTCAGCTTCAACATCTAGCAAAACCCTCTATTATTCTCCACACCAGAGAGCAGGGGAAATAAAAATCAAGAGCAATTTCCTTCTACAACCTGTTTAGAAGCAAGTATACTTCCAGGCCAGAAAACACCAAGCAGATTTTAAGCCAAGTGTCAAGTGGCTGTTCTCATTTTATACAGCTAACATAAACTGACAAGCACCATTCATGAAAAATATTAGAGATTTTCAAAAAGCTTGTGATAGCAATTGTGCTGTCAGGAAGTCCGGTTGTTTGTAATCATAACTGGAACAAGACCAGAATGTATAATATCCCTGTTATCGTTAATACTGGTCATGACCAGGGTGCAACAAAATTAGCCCAGTGAGCAACTGAGAAGTTTCACAGACAAAAGTCACATTTGGGTGACTTTCATTTCATTTCCCAAATGGAAGAAACAGACCAGTTATTAGCAGACACAGCAAAACATATTGGTCACTTTATTGACAAGGAAGCCAAAACCCATGCCTATTAATTATTTCAAACCAGCTCCACAGCAGATAAAGGAATATCATTACATATGTATCATCTTGTCTTTAAGGAAGTAGACTGTGTGATGATGATTAAACTCTCCTGCAATTCATGCAATGCAAACCAAGGTCAGAAAGAGGCTTTGATAAACTTCATAAGAGTTTAGCGAGAGGGATAAAAGTAGAAGAGTGAATCAAAATTTATACTAATAAAAAATTTTTAGTCACGTTATTAGATCTGTTCTCCCTGCCCAAAACAAAGTCACAGAGCTCTAAAACTAGGTTTGATAAAAGATGAACTTAAAAACCTCATGGGAGAAGGCCAGAATCCTTTGGATAGAAAAAGCGTCAGGCTTCATAGGCTGAGCATATGAACATAAAATATTAAAGCCTAACAAGGAAGAAGTGACAGATGACATTTGTACATGCTTTAAGAATGTCAAGTGATAGCCTGAAGTATGAAAGCAAGTGCCAAGGAGAGCTAGAACAATAACACAGGATGAAAGGTGCATTTTCACTTAATTGACAAAGAGAAAATTATGGGACCGTGGCACTGGAGAAACTGTTTGGTCTCCTGACTGGCCCACAGGTGCAAAAGTACAAAGAATTTGCATCCCAATCTTCAAAATATCTCAAAATGAGGACATTGACACACGGCATCAGACATCTCAGAGTTACTATAAAAATAATAGTTTACCTTACCACTGAACACCAATCTACCCACTGCAGTGGATCTAGGCTTCACTTTAGTGCTTCCCACTACTAAACATCAGATAGAGCAGTTAAGCAGAACGAGGATTCTTCAGTAATGTTTGCCTCTGAGTGCCAAAAGGAATTGCCAAGAAGTGCTAAGTGGCTGTCGCAGAAGGAACCATCTACTATTTCTCTGTTGTAGTCAGAAGGCTGCTCCAGTCAAGTCTGGCACAGCATCACATCTTTGCTTACGTGAGAGAAACAGAGCACATTTTCGGATGATTCACTGGCACCAGGTGACTCAATGGAGTTTTCAATTAAAAAAATTTAAAAGAGAAGACCACAGACCCAAGAGAGTTTGCAGTTAAGGACAGCAACCATTTGCAGATTTAACATGCAACACATTATAACAGAAACTTAAATCAGACTCATTGTATCCATTCCTTCATACAAATTATGGAGCCAAACTACTCTCAGACAACCAAAGTAGGTAATAGAACAGATCAGCTTTATAGATACATTCAGCAATTTAAATTATTGGACTACTGAAGCACAATTTTGCATAAACAGGATTATATTATCTACTAAATTCCCAAGCCAGCAATTAACTGCACGAGCACTCACCCTCTTATTTTGTAAGGCATTACAGATTGTTTGGTTGTGCAAATAGTGTGCCTTTAGAGAGGGCAAAAAGACTTTCTGTGAGGCTGTGTTCTGTCAAAGAACTGTAAGGAGCTAATATATTTTGGAGCTCGGGTTGTTACTGCATATGTTGTACACAGCCCCAGTCTGTTTTGGAGAGGAGTTTTCCCTTCATTCCAAGGAGCAAATACAGTCAAGAATTTGGGCAGCACAAGCTATTCCACAATGTTTTGCCAATACTCTTCACTGATCCATCCTGGTGGGGAGAAAACATGTGGAAGGGAACAGCCCATATCAGAAGTGTCTGGGACCTGTTTGCAGAGAGTGCCAGCAGGACTGCAGGCAGACACCACGTACTGTGTGAAGAGGAAGTTTGTCACATCCTATGAAAGGCAAGATAGGTTGCAACATTTCCTAGGTATTTGAGTTTTGTTTTCCCAAAGGAACTGCTATATGCAGAATCTATTATAAACAGTGCTAAGGCTTTTCCATAACTCAGGAGAAAAACGTGTAAACACTATGAGAAGTCAAGACACAAATACAAGCCAATGCAAACATCATTGTCTACTTTTCCTATCAGCATCAGGAGTCACTTTTATTATGCATTATTATAAATTATAATATTAAAAAATTAGTATTTCAGGAATCATTGCTGATACTTTTAAAGCTTTTTAATTTCTTATGCTGCTTATCTTAATAGAGCTACACAGGAAGAAACTCTTCTGCTACAAAAAAAAATTTAAGGATCTCTTTTTCTCTTCATCCAGAGAAACTCCAAACCATCTGAAAATTCTTGTGAAAATCTAGACAAGCATTCTCCCACAATTTAACCAGACACAGCCTCACTGGAAATCCTAGATGCCATACTTCAAATCCCAGCACAGGCTAAGTCATACCAGGAATGACTGGCTCTCCTATAGACTAGGTGAGTGCACTAATTACCAGCTTCTCTGCTATTCTCAGGTGAGCTGCTCTCAATTATTCTACTGGAGTAACCTCATCTTGTATAACTAATTACACATTCACAGGGCTAACTAGGCTGTTTTTCTAAGCCCACTGGTTATGGGACTTATCTCAAGTTGTGAAAGATCCAGATTCAATTAGTATTTTAATTACTTACATAAAGCAGAACTGTTTTCACAAGAGAGATGGAAATTGTAACATCCCAAAAATTGCCTCAAGGTTAAGGCATTCATATAGGACACAAGCGACAATTTCAAGTTCTCAGCCTGAACTACATCCACAGGACTTAAATACGTGACATTGTGTGTGTGCTCTGCCAGGGTAGGTGCTCCCATCTGGATGCCAGAAACTTCCTCTGTTGAGGAGTGATAAATTTTGATGTTGAGAAACAATCCTAGATATAGATATAACTATAAAAATATATATATGGATATACACACGTGTATATGGGTATGAACAGTAGCATTCCCTAAATTCTTTTTTACTGTGGAATGAAGAACAAGAAGAATATTCATCTAAATAGAAACAATAGAAACAGCAAATACCCCATTGGAGTGTCTGATAATTATTTCAGGCGCAAAGGCTTCATCTGCAGTGGATATTTTGCAGTTTGAATTATATGGGCCATGAAGACCATTCTTTCCATAAAATAATGGAAAAGGAATCTGGAACTCCTATTCCTTTTGTTCCTTGGTTTCTCAATAAATACTTGGTGTGTGGAAATGTAAATTAATTTACCTAAAATATATGCATATATATGAAGTATGTAAGTATTAAGTTAATAAATGCGCGTTGTGTACGGTGTTCTCAACTTGTGAAAGTGTGTTACACTACATGGTTATTCACAACTTATACTCCACATATAGTACATGCATATAGCTCAATGTACCCTACTCTTTCAATCTATGACCACCTTAATAGATGAAAGAACTGTAACTAAGCAACTTTTTAGCCTGGGAATTTTCAGAACGTGAACCTGATGTAATTTGCTGTTAAAATTTTGGAATTTTCCCTTAGAAAAATAAGAATCAAACATTTTGTTTCAAGAAGTTTGTTCTTCAAATATTGATATTCTAAACTTCATATTTCATTGCTAATGTCTTACGTGAACATTTCTGATGGCTTGAGTGTTCTGGGGGCAAAAGCAATTATTGAAGCCTTGGCACTTCCCTAGAGGATGGGAGCTGTATTTGACAACTTCAGTAATTTCTCAAAGGGGAATTACTTTGGACATCTTCTGTTGATTTAATTAGTTCTGTGGAGCTCAACATTTTGAGTCCAAACCTTCTTCTAAAAAATTGCCACTCAATGGCATTTATAGCTGCCTCTGTTCCTAAGGAATCTATAAATGGAAGTGGCATTGGTACTCATGACTCACATACGTTGGCAGCACTGTGTGGGCAACTCAGCACAGTGTGTTCCCATCCCAAGACTGATCTACCTGGTTGGAACCTGTTTTCACTTCAACTCACCTCCTTCTCTATAAAACTAATATTTGCATCCTGCCTCATAACAAAATAAAGAAGGCAAAGTAAAAAGGATTCAAATAACATAGATTTGATATACACAGATTATTAATATTTTATCATTACTGAAACTCTGTACACATAACAATAAAGAATGTTTCCCTTACTCCAAGTCCATGAAGTTTTATGAGTTATCTGACGTGGTCTTGACTTTCCTGGATTGATAGCCATAATAGAAACTCAGAAACTACTTGTCTGATCCTTTCAACAGCTCAAAGCTTTACCCATTCCTCTAATAGCATTTTTCAAATACTATTTTATTAAAAAGTTATTTGATGTAGAATTTTATGTCCTCCTTTTTAATTTCATGTCTAGTTCTCCACTTTACCTTCTTTTTTCTAATAACACATCAAGCAAGTAACCTCATGAATATTTTTGCTATTCTCCATTACCTGTCCCTTA
Organism: Corvus kubaryi; assembly: GCF_017639235.1. Taxonomy (NCBI): domain Eukaryota; kingdom Metazoa; phylum Chordata; class Aves; order Passeriformes; family Corvidae; genus Corvus; species Corvus kubaryi. The sequence continues at coordinate 3,880,202 of NW_024581081.1, forward strand.
TTCATGGCAAGTAATCCTGGACAAGTGAGACTCATTCAAAATTCCTCAGAAGGGAAGACAGCTGTTTTGAATGCTTTTATCTGGTGTGCATTTTTAATTATTTGCCTGAGTAGTTCCTCACTACTTCAACTGCAGTTGAAGCTACACATGTCTGTATTTATCCCAGAATAAGAAAGAAACAAACAACCATCATTATTTGGGTTCCTGAAATATTGAAACTGGTAAACAGTTCTCAAACTTTTATCAGGTCCCTCCTTCCTCTCAAGTCCTCTCAGCAGTCCGAGTAATTCCCATTCCTGCTTCTGTTTCTCTGTTGCCACAGATTTGCTGTCATTCGCAATCAAATTAGCTCTGCACAGCTCCTTGGTGCTCACTCCTACATCCCCATGAAGGACCACAAGGAAAACAGCTTTACTGGAACATCAGCAGCACCTTTGCAAAAGACTCTTTGGAGGAGGGAGCTGTGAAGACCTCTGCAGGGAAAACCCTCTAATACAGCCTGCCAATTTAAAACATCTACTCCCCGGCACACCAACGCAGACAAGTGGGCAAGTACGGAGGAGATATATGAGACTAACTTTTGAAGAAAATGAGCAGATACCACCCACCTTGAAGAGCCTGGATTGAGGTGAGTGATGAACAGGGACTTCACACTGTGGCCATTTTGGGTTTTTTGGGCTAAAGAATTATGCTCAAAAAAAAAAAAAGTAATCTAATCTAATCAAAACTTGCTAAATGAAAAATAAATTGGAAAGACTAAACAAAAATATGAGAAATAAATCAGTATTTTTCTATAGTATAGGAAGAGCCTAACAAGAATAGTGGAAAGAACACAAACCCATATTGTGCTGTTAAAGGCTGCTGAGATGTAACACCAAGGGCAAGGGACAAAAATATCTTCCTTGCAGAAGGGATTTTCTCTAAGCAGTTCTAGGCCTGGAGCCTCTTTTGGTAACAATTTTGTACTGTCCCTTTTCTGAGTAGAGGAGATCCAGGTGTCCATATGTGTTACTTTGATGCCAACTAAAACAGTGGGTGTGGGAATCTTCCCCACCTTTCATACTACCGCACTCTGGATTTTTCTGGTTTTTCCTCCCTATTACAATCCCAGTCAATGAATGAACTGGAACACAGGTAATTTGCAATGATTTAAAAATAATCAACCTTCCATCTTTATCCAGATAACTGCAAACAAGTTAACACAGTCAAATTCAACAAGGAATACAGATAATTACAAAGAAAGGAAGAAAACAAAACAAAATAAATGCTAACAAGTACAAAAAAAAAAATCACCTCTCACCAATCAGAGGAAATTGAAAAAGAGAGGATTGTGGCTTAATTGGTAATATAGAGCTCTCAGGCATATGGGTCTCTAGAAAAATAACAGACATCCTATTGAATGATATTCCAACTGTTCCAGGAAAGCAAGCTGATATTCATTTCCAGCTCTGAAGACCCAGACCCATCTCAAAATTCAAGGGAGCAAAACCAGTGACATTGAAGTCCACTGTGAGTAAAAGCACCAAATCTAGCAGGCTGCTTGCTCTGCCCGCTTCCACAGAGTCATGATGTGTGCAAGGTGCCAGCTTTGGTTGTCAGGGCAAGTTGTTGAGACAGGTAAGCTAGCTGGAGACAGGCTAAATGGTATATTCAGAACACACTGGGTGTCAAGGACTGCCAAAGGTGTTTGATCCTGCTGCTTAGTAATTCCCCAGCCTTTCCAGCAACCCTGTATCCTCTCATACTAATGGTTGCTCAATAATGGTCTCCCATGTTCCCTTCTGTGTTCATCAAATCCACAGATGGACTGCATGAAGAAACAGATCAATAAGTATTTGTGCCAAAAAGGAAGAATGGCCATTAACTAGTAGCTCTTTCAAACAGAGGAAAAATAGGTTGTTGGCAGGAATATGAGTGCCAGAATGTTTGAAACACCTTGACCTTTCATTACTGATTTGCAGATATGGTCTGCTCTATGCTGACCAACTGCAAAAAATCACCTGTGCTCTCATACACACTCCAGCTTCCAAAGACCAATTATCTCACTTACTTTGTTTCACTGAAGCTTTTTGGTAAGAGGCAGAATTGGAGCAGATGGGGAGAGGGGAAGAGGAAAGGAAGGCAAGAAATATCTTTAAGCCCCAGACTAAACTGTGATAAAGATGTCCATCCATGCTACAACAATATTTGCCTCAAGAAAGCAGTTTATTCAGCTGCTCAGGAAAAAGGCTCAGCTACTTTTTGATAATGCATTTTCCTAATGACATTGGTGAGTCAGAAATGGCACGTGCCATGGAGACACTGAATGCTTGAAGAGCTTCTGTTAAGGGGTGTGCTCTAATTTTTACCATTTCTCTACCACTGACAATCAAAAATAAACACTTTGGAGGAGGTCTGTCTCCAGATTAGTCTGAGTAAAACTAGGCTGTTTCTATGAGCAGTACTCTAGAGTTTTCCTCAGAAGGCCCAAATTCAACTTGCTGCTCTGCCACAGACTCCCCTGTAAACCATAACGAGGTTACTTGCATGTGCTTATGTGGGCCAACTCCAACGTCCTTCTTCCCACAGAGCTTCATGAAACAAACCACTGCAAGTCTTTGTAAATTAGAAGAAAATGAACTGCAGTCCTAGTAGTTCACCCAAAGAGGGCTTGACTGTGGCACCACTGTAAACAGCGTCTGTTCTTGGGGGGAAGAACTGAAGCATTTAGTCTTGAGTTCTGTTATTGCAAACACCTTTGAGGAGTAACACCTCCAGCAACACCTAAAGGTATTCTGGGACATGTGACAACACTAAGACACCTTTTTCAGTACCAACCCTCTTGCATTTCTTGTGAACAGATGTGTCAGAGTTCAAACAATGGGATCACAGACCAAATGCCATCTCCTTAGGCCCTACACCATGTTCATCTCACCACCTTAAAAGACTAGAAGAATTAAAGGTTTTGATGTGGTTGCTAGGACTAGTTTAGCTCTTGTGTATACTACATGTTTAATTCAGCCAAATGAACCAATACATTTTTGGTACCTCTTGTCTTCAAAGCTGAAAAAGCATAAAAAGCAGCAGAGCAACAGGTCTGCTGTGATTCAAGGCAAAATACAACAGATATTGCAAACAGCATAGCATAACCCTGTTATCAACTTGTGTTCCATCTCCATGTTAAAAACTTAGTGCAACATGGCTTACAACACTGGTCACTCACTAGACCCCTGTTAAAAAGGTGTGCTATTAAAGAGCGCCTCAAAGTGTCTCCACTATGTACTACATAAGCTGACATATATGATTCATGAGCCATCACTGCCATACCCCCACACTGATATTTGGGGTTTGGTGCTTTTTGCCTAAATAGAATTCCTATATTACTCTAACTATTCCTTAGACAAAATATACAAACAAAATAGGGAAGGAAATGCGGAATGAAAAATGGTATATGTTAAAAGCATCAACAAGCAGATCTACTGCTCTTATAAGGCAGGGCTACAGCATTTGCTTGTGCTAGGAATGATGCTTCCTCTATGTGAGTTTATTTCAGCCCATTTTAACTAGCAAACACTGCCGTGTGAAGATCCCCTCCAAACACTCAGTTTCCTGCCACAGGACTTCTGTAGGTAAGTTTTAATTTAAATGGTTCAGATCATTCATTTTTTTTTTTTCCAGAATACATTCATTTTCGTATCTATGCCACAGTTTCCCTTTATTCAAGCTGAAAAACAGCCCCATTTATCTCACAACTGTGTTTTTGCTAAAGCACTCCAGATTCTAACTGCACAATATAAAAATGCACCTGAAAGAAATGAGCATGGTCTTCAGAGCAGATAACAGTAACATGTAGCATGTTCAACCCCTCAAATGTGTTTAAAGAGGATGAAAAAACCAACATACGCCAATTAACTGAACACTCTAAATTCCATTCAATCAACAACACACTTCCAAAAGAAGAATTTAGTGACCATGTAATTAAATGCAGTATCAGACCACATAGTCACAAGTATTCAAAAAATGACAAGTTTGTATTTTTAACCCCAACCTTTTGAAAGTTTTGGCTTTGAACAATAAAATTACCTCCTTCTGGTGTCTTTTTGCGATTCAAATGGAATTTGACAAAATTTTAAATTGTCTTTTTTATCTCTGAGTTCATTCAAAGTTAATTGCACTGCAGTTTGAAAGCAGGGGCAGAATATCTCCAGCTTTCTGGCACCATTCAAACTGGGGACAATTTTACCAACTACTATTTTCTGTAAGGTGAGTTCTTCCAGAACAGATAGAACGCTGTGACTCCTACTTACCTGGACTATGGGAGGAGCCAGGTTCTTACTTGATGCCTGCTCTGCATCAAGTGCTTTCTCCATTCAGATGCTTTTGATAAACATTTCTGTATGTCTCTGCCGCCTTCCACTGTAGGTCAAAACAAGCTGCTAAAACACTCATGAACAGAATAATTGTTTCCTGGTGAGACCTGTCTGCCTGTGCTCCCAGAGAACTGCCAGGTGCCCTCATGGAGAGGTGCCTATGGCATGCACAGGCTCTCTGTACACACTGCAAGTTACATCTGCTCAGGGCAGACCTACTCGAGACTTCATTCTCACCAAGTCTCTCAGTGTTGCTTTATATCTTTATCATTTAATTAAATCACCAATAATTGGATTTTGTACACAAAGCTGAACAAAAATTACTATGAAAGGCCAGAGTTAAAAGACACTGAAGATGTATTTCACAAACTTGGAGTCTGGAAATTACAGTCTACCAACTCTTTCCTACCATGGCAGAGTTCTGTGAAGAAATATGTTACAAATGGCTTTTGGCTGCCTGCCGAAGCCTCAGTCATTCTGACATATGTACAGCGAGACAACTGCTGACTCAGTGTCAACACAACACACCCGTGTTCTTCCCAGTCACTCTTAAATAGCAAGATTATTGGCCAGGCAGTTCATTTTACAGACTAAAAGTAAAAGGAAGACAAGAAACATATACTAGGGTAAGTAAGCTCAGACCAGTGGAAACCCTTTAAGAGAAGGGTTCATAGGAGAAGCTCTCAGTGGGATAAAATGTCTCATCTGTCTTTTTTTTCCCCAGTACTCTTCTCAACAAACAGAGGGATTTACTGAGCATTCCCAAAAAATTGACATTACCCAGATGCGCTGCACTGGCTGTAACTCAGGTGGGGTACACAAGTTTTGCCTGTCTCTGTGGTTGGGCATTTCAAACAATATAAAGACGTTATAGGATCTTCCCTCACCTCAGCTACTCTACACTTCACAGAAATCAGCATCAAGATGCTGGAAATACATATAACTGGTTAATCTCTCACCAGTTTACACACTTAAAAGGTACAAAATAATTATGATGTTGCAAAACTAATTCATAGAACAATTTTTGATGCATATGTTGAATTGAAGCTCCTTTTAATTCACATCTCAAGGTAGTAGCTGCTAATCCAGATAATGCTTGAAGCTCCCAAATCTTAAAAAACAGAAAAAAAAAAAAAAATTCATCTTTGTTTTGAGCAGATACACTGATCACTCCCAAAGCCTTTGACAGCACTTTCACCACTATGAAGAATGAATGCTACACAGCTTAATTATGGCTTTTGAGACTTTTTGCCTTCCAAGAAATCACATAATGCCTAACTATCATTAGGACAAATACTTCTATCCAAAGGAATAGAATAAAAACAGAACAGAAAACAAAACCAATACACTTAAAATCCAGATTAGATTATAACTCAAGCTCATTTTAAAAGAAAATATAAATATGTCTAACATGTCAATTCTGCGGGAATTTGTTTTACATTGAGCTAGAAAGACTAAAACAAATTAAAATTTAGGAGCCAATTAAATTCTGAGTTTAAGTCTACGAACTTCAATGGGGTTACAGCAGGGTAAGATTCATCTCAGATCATTAACTGAAGTATTGAAAGGTTGAGATCACTTAGAAATTTAAAATGCATGTGAATATAATTCACAATGAATAAATTTGAAAGTCTAACTTTGTGAGACTTTCTGGAGACTAGGGAAAACACTATGGTTTTCATACTGCTGCCTGAGAAATTATTTTATTCTACATGAAGTTTCACTTGTATAAACATTATTTCTTGTTTCTCCTTATGTAAGCAGAATCAGAATCAGGTTCCAGGTTTCTTGCCATCTGGTCCGAGACCTCCCAATCAGCTGGCTATTGCTCCCTGAAAAAATTGAAATGAATGCAGTAAAAGGCCACTGGCATGCTAATCTGTGAACTGAAACAGACTGCAATGACAAAATCGAACAGAAACAAATGATAGCTAATGAGGCATTGTTATTCACATCTTATGTGGCTTTGCTTCATCAAATACTTGCATACTCAGGACAGATGTTTATTCAGGGCTTTGGAAAAACTTCATTTCCTTCAGCTGCCCAAGTTAAGAAACAGCTGAGTATCTTTTCCCAATATAAGATGTAGGAAGTCACACTTCAGCTTATAAAATCACACGAACTAAAACACAGTCAATGTCATAAAACTCCTCACTTAAATCCACAAGATATATTTATTTCTGTACTCTTCAATTATTCACTTACAGTACAGTATATTGGTAAATGGTCATCGTTAGGAAAACCATTTTTAATTAAAAATACCAATATTTTCCTACTGATAGATTTCCAATGACAACTGCATATACTAAGATAACCTACATCTAAATTCCTCCAATATAAAGCAGGAGTGGTAAGATTAACAAATTGTTAAAGAGCTGGTTTTCTTCTCTTCTTTATAGGGGAAAAAAAAATCCCATAGTCTTTCAAATGTTTTTTCCTGCAAAGCTCACTCATGGCAAGCACAACTGCTTTGTACACGCCTTAACACCAATTCTTCTGCTCACTGTAGCTACCCTCATTTTCTCTTTGCATACCAAAAAGATGATTGAAATATATTTGCTCAGTCTTTACAGGTAAGGGCTTAGAAAAGAACTTGAATTTTCACAAATGGAAATACTATTTCATGAGCACTCCTTTTTGGTGAAAATGGAGTTCCCCTACTGTTCCTGGGAAATAGGAATTAGTTAGGATTGTTAGGCAGAGCTGCTCCCCCAGCCAAACAGGTTCATCCAATGATCTCTAGTTTAAGCTACAATTTTACTAGACTGATCGTGTAAAGTGAAAGATGCAACACCAATCCCTCCATCCCAACTGAATTACAGTTAAGGATTTGTCAGGCAGTGAGACCTCCATTCCCATTAATACTGCCCAGGATTTGTGCACCAGGCTAAAAGGCAAGAAAGCAGCTATTCATCCAGATTGCTTGTCCTTGCCACCATCCACACCCAGCTGGTGGCAGCATCTAGCCCTGGCACTCTGCAATTATTATGTAATTCATCTTGTAAAAGCACCTCACAGGCAAGAGGAACGGATGTGTCAAAGTTATAAATAGAATTACATTGAAGGAAGCAAGTTACTGCCCTGAAGGAAATAAAAACATTATACCATGGAAAAAATAAGAGATTTTCTAAATCTTGTCATCTCTTTCTGCTGTCAGATTCATGCTGTATCATACACAGTACAGGTACACTGTCAGGACTTAAAGCAACGAATGTAAGAAGCCACATATTTAAACTGCAGTTTGTTTCCTAGAGTGAAGATCTGTCCTCTCTGCTGCTTGCTTTGAAAGGAAACAAACAGCATGAACTGTAGCACTTTTCTTGGGAGGTAATTGCGTAAGTTTATAGGCATCACTTACAGAAATGTTGTCAATGTTTACCTTCAAATTTTCTTAGCTTAATTTCATTTGCATTTTCCTTTCTTACCCTTCCAAGGAAAAGCTGAGGTGCACTTTCTTCCTTTCCCATGCACTAGAAAAGAGCCTAATAGGTGCTTTACACTAAGTCACACAAGCATTATTTCAATTATTAGTTATTAAAGTTATTAATTTAAAGGCTTTTAACTAAGGACAAAAAATGTTTGAACAAAGATTATTATACAACTAGGAGGAAAATCACTGCCTGCCATGTTTAAACACATTTATACAGATAAACCATTCAGAAATTCCTGGGTAACAAGAGCAAAGATAGTGCTAAGATGAGTTATAAAAAGGTAATAGGAACATCTTGCAAGAATCCACTTCCCTTGGATAAATCCAAATGCAAAATTCAGGATTTGCTCTTCTGATCTTGTCAGTGATCAGAGAGATAGAAAGGGGCAAAGGGGCAGAGCAGCTGCAGACCTGTTTCATTCCTCGTACCCAAGTCTCTCCGTGGCTTGTTCCAGTACTTGCCATGAACCACACTTGGTACCAGCTTGCAAGGAGGTGCCTCAGGGTGACCCTTCCCAGAGACCTGAGAGCCAATATCCAACACAGAGGATAATTCTGGCATAAGAAAAGGGAAAAAGTAACAGCAAGAACAAAGAAGGAACTGGGCCAATGTGCAGACATCCAAATCACCCACTTGGGCATCAGTTCCACAGCATAAGCCACAGGCAGTGGCACACAGCTCACACAGAGAGGCTGGCTACAGGCAGGCAAGGCTGGCTGCAAATCCTTACAAATCTTAAACAAACAAAACAACCTCTTACTAATGTTTTCTTGGGAGGAGAATACAATATAGGGAATAATTTACTTCTTTAAGTATAACAACTTAGTTACCTGGATACTCAGCCTTTGCTTTTGGACAAAACTAATGAAGGAACTTTTACTCTGTCACACTGGTATAATTCTGAAATAAATCAACACCTTTCCATGGAGTTAAGATTTACAGTAGAGTGAATGAAAGCAAAATCCAATGTTTTGTTAAGATGAAGATTAAAATCTTTGAACCAATATGGATCTCTGTCCTAATGCCAAGTCACAAATTTCTGAATTGTTTTCCACATGTTTAAAACAAATATGTGCAAATCTTTTTGCGCTGCTTAGGCAAAACCATGCCAAAAGTAGCAGTGACAGGAATTTTACATGTTGACAGGCTCCAAATTCCTGCAAATCCTCACTCTTTGTTCTGGAACACTAGATTTTTTTCAAATATTCTTAAGGAAAGAATGAAGAAAAAAAGGCTACACAATATCATTCAGTTGCCCCCAATATGTCTGGAAAGGGCCCAGCTCTGCTCAACAAGAGAAATGCCAAAAACAGACAAAACTCTGAAAGATTTCTTAAACTTCCCAACACTAGAGGAAGGCAGAACCCCGATGTTCTTTTCTTTTCTGAATTTTATGTAAACAGAACAACTCTTCCCTGTCTCTCTAGTCTTGGCAGAATATATTAAATTTGCTCTTCCTACCATGGTAGGAGGAATAGCATCAAGCTCAGACTTTGAGAAGCCTGGATTCGATTCCCTCTCAGACACCAGCTCCTTGTGCAACACTGAGAAACCACCATTTGCCTGTGGATTATTGGTCTATAAAAACAGGGTAACATTGAGATAAGGACGGGATACCTGCCTAAGTAACAGGGGATTGAAGCATCTAAAATAATACAAATGTGCCTAGCCTAATTCCACCATTATCACAGTCATTTTACGAAGTAATTTTTCTGTACTTTCTAAATACAAAATATTTTTGGAAATGTTCAGAGGGAAAGAGCAAAAATACTTAAGACAGGAAAAATGTTTAATATTAGCTGAAGCTATTCCCTTAAAGCCTTCATTAATTTATTCTTTTGATAAATTTGAAACATATAATATGTAAAGCTACAAACTTTATAGTGAATGAAGCATCTTCTTTTCCCACCTCAAGATCACATCTAGAAGTGTCTTCCTCAAAACTACAAAAATTTATCTCTTGGTAAGCAAAGGTACAGGACTTTTACCAGTGATCATCTTATCACAAAGACTGTGAAAGAGGCAGCACCAAAAATCAAGCTTATTATGATCTTAGATTGTGTCAGTTACAGCTTGTTTTATAAATTACCAAATTAAAATTGCATGCAAATACATCTTATTAGAGAATTGTAAACAATTTCTAAGGGATCAAAAGAGCTACAGGGAGCATTGCTCTATACATCCCTAGTTCAGTGCTATTACTCATGCAACACCAAGTACTAAATACTCTGCACAATTCTTATTTTGGCAATGGTTTTAAACAGCATATTCCATCCAAAGTCTCCTGTGTAATGAGTGGGATAGATAGATAGATAGATAGACAGACAGATAGCAGCTGTTGTATAAATTATCCAAAATAAAGAAATTGCTAACTGCTGAAACGTCTGCCAGCTCAGCAGCAACAGGTAGCACAAGCAGCCTCTCTTCATTTAAGCTTTGCTGAAGCAGGACAGGCAGGGAAGTGTCCCCTGCACATACACCTGTGCCTGGAGAGAGAGGTCAGATGGCACCAGTTCTGAGCTGGAAGGAGAAGTCAGGGTAACAGGGCTGTGGTGGGGGTTAGGTTGAGTGCTGTGGTGAGCATTTTTACATGTGATTCACTCTCTCTTTTGTACAATGTTGTTATCAACGTTGTTGCTGTTACTGTTCATTTTCTTGTCTCATTGCTGTTTCCAGTAAATTGTTCTCATCCCAACCTGTGATCATCACCTTTTTGTGTCTCTGATTCTCCTCTCCATGCCACCTCAGTGAGAAGAGAGAGCAAGTGGCACCATGGTTTGGAGAGTCTCAGAGGGAGCACTGAATTGGGGACTACCATTCCTAAACCACAACACCACAGTACAAATAATACTTTGATAATTTAATTTATTTCATTCTAATGATTGCAACATGGTCCTTGCTTCTCTGGAGCATATTCTTTCCCCAGAAAACACCCACTGCCGGTGTTCTTGCAGAGGCAGAGAGCAAGAAGGTTGTCACCTTCTTAATGTAATGTGCAAATACAAAAAATTTACCCCCATAAACATTTCCTTACCTTGATCCAAGGAAAGCTTCCTTCACAAAATCATTGTGTAAAAAGCCTTGGTTATGAGGAGATTTTTCAAGGAAAACAACCAAAATAGAGATATTTCCCTCACAACAAACATGAAGAGTTGGAAACTTGGTAACAAACTCAACTCCACTAAAAACTGTTATTCTAAAATTCAATAATAAATGTCAACTATGTTTTTAACCACAATGAGTCATGCCTTTTATCAATGTTTAACAATTTTCTTTAGATTTTTTTTTTGTCGTTGAGGATATTTTTTTCCTTCTTTATTCATTACTTTATAGATCATTCTTTAGGCAATTAAATAATTCACACAAAACAGCTCAATAATGCCCAAAGTTCAAATAACGAAAAAAGTAATTTCTAATCTGTTATTGTCAGAAATAAACAAATACAGGAGCCATTCTCACAGGATTTCAAAGACCTTTAAAACCACTGTATAAAACGTCTCAATACCCTTCTGAAGCAGATATGCATGTGCTTGTAAGTAAACTGAAGACTTGAGACAGACAGCCCAGGTCCATACATCACAATAGTATTACTCTCCAAACCAAAGTCCTGATCCTGAGTTTCACTACTAAGCATCATCTCCCCCGATGAAGAGCTTTCACTCTTGAAACAAGGAGATTACACTTGATCAGGTATTTAAAGAAAACCTGGGGAGCTGTGTTGTAGTGGCTAAGTCCACTTTACACCCCTCAAGTTGCATTAAAAGTGGTCTCTCCTTACAACACTATGCCAGAAAGTTCTCCCTCTGTCTAGATACTGCTGGTCACTGGCCCTCTCCCCCTCCCATCCCTTTTCCCATTGGCCCCTGTTCCGTCATTCAACCTTGCCTCTGCCCCCGAGCCCTCAGACCATTGGTTTTGGATGCTCTGCCTGCCTTTGGGAGTTTTCGGGATAAAACGGGCACGAGCTTTCGAGTTGTTCATTCTTGCCTGTGTTCCCTGCAGGGAGTTGCCATTAAACACCTCGGAATTGCATGCAGAGAGCCCCTCTCACCTCTCTGTCTCCAGTTCGTGCACAGACTGTGGGTGTGAGCGGCTGTGCACAACCACCTGTGAAGGTGACATCGTGTGCACGCGTGGGTGCCGGCAGAGCCGCCTGAGCGTGTCCATGAGGGACCCAGCAGGGACAAACATCGATCCGCCAACGCCCTCACTTCTTTAGGGCTGAGCAGTTTAGGACTAAATGTTAGTGAAAAGCCTTTCAAGGTGCTTAACAACTGCTAGATAAAAAACAATATACTCAGGTTACTACAAACACATCTCAAGAAACAAGAAACTTTGGATCATCTGTGGAGAAGTTTAGGAGAAAGTTTAGAGACTGGGAAGCACAAAAATCAAGTGGATAGAGTAGTACTACGGACAACAGATTACCAAAGAATAGTCACCACTGCATACAAAAAAATCATGTGACTAAGAAGGAGATTTAAATAGAAAATTCAAAACACCATATTCTTGCTCCTGTCACTACTCTGCAGTGAGAATTTTACTTCTGCAAACAGGTCTGATCCAGGTCTGGTCTCCATATGTCTAACAGAATGTAAATCTTTTGCAGAAGGTATGAAAGAACAGTTAGAGTACATCCCAAGAACCATTTTTTCCCTTTTTGATAAATTGAGTAGAATGAGCTCTTTAAAGATGGTGTCTCATAACTGTAAGGACAAGCTTGATCCTCCAATATACTTGTACCTAAAATGAGAAAGATACATCAAGAAACAATAGCAGAAGCCAATTCCCACCACTTTCATACTTCCAGCAAGGCAAAAAACCTTTTGAGCTAAAGTTACTAGACAGAGCAACAAACTGCTAAGACATGGAAAGAATGTGTCTGTCCCCTGAAGTCTTTCAGGGAAGCCCAGCTTCATTCTGGACATTTTCTTTTAAGTACAATTGCAAGCTATATCCAGGATAACCCAGGGAGAACCAGACACAGTGCAGTAGATGATTCCAGGCTGGCACTCTGCAAATACCTGAAGTAGGAAGAAGCAGAATAACTTGAAGAAATGGGCCAATTATCAGAATATGCTATGTTACAGGACATATAATTTGCAATAGCTTGCTGTGGGCCTGTCACCAGTGACAATTGTGGAGCTCAATAGAATTGTGTGGGTCTTCTGCTCCTCACTTGTGATTTACTTACTGATTGCTCATGGAACTTTATATGGTTTTCAGAGACATTTAGTGGTCAAATAATATACTGCAACTCAATGTTCTTTAAAAAACTGAGAATGGAATCATGTCAGATACCTCCTAGCACAGTGAAAGCTGTGAAGCATAAACATGACATGAACAAAGGACTAAAAACAAAATTACGTCTCCCTTTTCTAACATGAGGTGTTGTTTAGCAAAGGGTAGTATCTTTCCCACAAATAAAGATACAAATTTGTTGAACTGTTGCAAAATAAGAATTGGTTATCAATGTCTTTGGAACAACACACACTGCCAGCATTATTTTTCAACCCCAGTCCTGGACCAATATTCTGTTGTTACAACATTTTATTGACGATAACAGCTACCTTATTTGCAATAATGCCATTTCATATTACTGAATCAATCAGAAAAAGAAGTCTCTGTTCTATACCTATTTCTTCCTAGCATTTGGCTTGGATATGTAACAGGGCTGAAGGGAGAAAGTGATTGAGCCCCTGCACTTCCAAGGGACATGGGAAAGCCTTGTCCAGCTCCCCCCCCCTCCCCAATCCCTCCCCACTTCCTGTGCCTTCAGCCTGTTCAGCTGCTTAATACTGAAATTCAAAAAGGGGAGGCTTGTCTCCCACAAGTCATGTGACTCGCTCAAGAACAACCAAGTCTTCTGAAATTGATATTGTGTTCTTTTTACTTGTCTTCCAGCTTTTCAGGCTACACCACACCCAATCACACTGACTTTGAAAAAAGCTTCTTCTAGAAGTGCAAATAAATATTTTACTTCAAAAAGATGAAGTCACATTTCTAATGCATTAGCACAATTCTAGCTGCTGAGGTTTTAAAGATAACACTATAAAACTCATTAATTAGGAGTAAGTACTGAGGTAAAGAGCTAAATACCTCTGTTTCTGACTCAAAACTGTAAATGTTTTCCATCCACCATCTTTGGAAGCTGAATAGCAAAAATGAGTTTGTGAGCTCTGAACATCTGCTGAGTAAGCCTGGGTAAGGTAAGATGCAGAACAATGGTTCTTAGCGCTACTAAGCAAACATCACGCCACTTAAAATCACCATTTTACTAACACCATTACTGTTATACACATATCTGACAGAAATGCCACTTTAATAAAATAAAGGATACAAACTCATTCCTTAGCTTGTAATAGCAAAGTCACAGACAAAAGGTTAGAGACAGGGAAGAAACAATATGGGGAGAAAATACACAGAAGATTCACATAACAGACTACAGGAACAAGGTGGTCTGGTTTTGGTTTAAACTCTGTTGAGAGATTTCAGAAACCCAGATACACCTGTCTGGAATCATACTGGCTTTCATGTCTCCATTAGACAAAATAGATATACTCTATAGCCCCAGGTATGCTGGCGGGCAGTAATTTCCATTTGTTCCTAGAACTTACGAACCATTCTTCTCCATTTATTTCAATTGTTTTGAGTGCAAAATTAGCACCTGAAGTTGTAATCAGTGTATTTAAATATTTACAATATGGTACTATTGTTTCAGGTTGTTTTGATTTTTTTTAAATGGTAAATTCTTGTCAGACCACCCTTCAAATCTCTATTAAGTTTTTAATAGAGTGTTTTTTCCACTTCACAGGCAGTCAGAATTAGGGTATGTCTACCTAAAATATGCTTAATAAACAATAGATGTCTAGCTGCCTGTTTAGTCACATATTATGAACTTCCAGCCATCCTATCCCATTCCTCACACTGTCACATGCTCACAGAGCAGAGATCCTGCTCCTACTGCACACAACCACACAGCTGGCAATGCAGGAATTGCAATTCCAGTCAGCTGCATGTCACCCTGCAGAAGGTTGGAAATACCTGCTCACATTTTTATTTCCCAGAGACCCAAGCAGGCCATCGGTAGGAGGCTGTCCAGGAGGACCAAGGCACTGCTGTGAGGACAGGTGGATGTATGGGTGATCTCAGCATGGGCTGGGGGAACACTGCCTGCCTGGATCATGGACTTACAGGTGAGGCTCTAGAAAATGCCAGCTGCCCCACAAGTGCTTTGGTGGGTGCAGTGTGAACACAGCCAAGAGGCCTCTCAGAGCAAAAACTGCTGTTACTGAGCATGGAGTTTGAACTCAGATTTTAAGTCAGAACAGAGAAATAGGAACATGACTTCTACTGTCAAACATTATGTAAAATTGCAGTGGGAATAAGGCAGAAAGATTTATGGTTTGTTTTCTGAAGCAAACTCCTTGCATGTGTTGATAGATTGCTTAACTTTGCCTAAACAATTCACAGAGGGATACACATAAAACAATTTGAAAAATTTCTGGTACAGAACAGCCTGCTGACCAACAGCACAGATTCATAATGGGTAAGGAGAACAGGTGATGAAAGCTGCCTTTTTTCTTTCTTTCTTTCTATAGCATCCTCAGACAGAAATGCCTTTTTAAATTGCTTGCCCAAAATAGAGTATCAAACAACATATGGAGCAAACATCAATTACTTCTGATTCAAACTCACAAATGGTGCCGATCTAATTACACTGCAATACTAGTCTGAAAGGCATCTATTAGAGTAAATGGAAGGATTACAGTGGTAGTGAGAAGGGATTAATTTCTAGTTACCTTACAGCAGATAATACTAAACCGAAATTAATAATGGATATGATTTTACAACTAATAAGAAGTCCTTCTTAAGGACTGTAGGATACAGATAGCTAAGGCTTCAAACACAGCTGCTACAGCAAACAAACAAGTCTGCATAATGGTTACTGTTGAAATTAGTGGATGTAGACTTCTTGTGTGGGTGCATTTCTGTCATAGAAACAGAAGTCTGATGCTATTTTGAATCAGAAAAAAGCCACATCAGCCTGAGGAAAAGGTGGGGGCTGGGGGCAGGGTAGGCAGGGAGAGAAAGAACTTTGCTGCCCTTCAGCATAGAATCAACTCTGAAGCAACAGGTCACTACAGCACCCACTGAACAGAAGCCATGCCTAACAGCAATGAACTTAAATTGCAACAGCAGTGACCTTAATGAAAAGGTATTCAAAAAGGCTGCATTAGTTATATCTCCCTCAGGCTTGTGCTTAAAACTGTCCCAGTGAAGCAGCCACATGTGATTAACAAACATGACACAGGCATAAAAGCAAGAGGGTATCTTGGGTCAAAACAATTAGGCCAGCATCTCCCTCGGAGGTGGATCATACAACCTGCTGGGAGAAGTAGTATAACAAACAGGGCAAATATGCAAAGATTTCTCTCTGCACCTTTCTGCCCCCAGCCTCTCCAGAACTTCCCAGCTTCTAACAAGTGGTCAGTTGACTGCCCATAGCATATGCTGATTTACTAAGGGCACTGCTAGGCATTCCTATAGAAGTACTTGCACACATTCATTTTAGGGACAGAACGTCCTATGTCACAAAATATATATGCAGCTCTCCTGGTGGGGAAGTTAGGGAAACCTGAAATCTTTCAACAGCAGGTGTGTGTGATGTCAATTAAGAGGCCTGTAAAGAGGGAAGCTGTAAAAAGTAACAACAAGACTAGATACAGCAGTGCTCAAGAGCTGTTGTGGCACAGACTTAAGGAGGTGTTTGGTGATTGCTGCATCCCTACCTTGAAAACCCCACATCCATAAAAGAACATTTATCATCATAGGTGTGTGTCATTACTGGCACTCAGTTTAAAAATATCTATCAACCACCATTTGGAAAATGGATCCAAGAGCTCAACACTATAAGATTTGCAGTTCCTAAACTTCAAATAAAAACTGCTGGCAAGTGAGAAATACATATTACATTAAAATAAATAACCATACCCAGACTTTTAAAGAACAAGAAAAGCGAGGCCTCATTATCCTCAGCTTAACATAGACACTCTTTAGCTTTGTCAGGTACATCAGCTGATACAAAATTATCATAATGGGTATTAGTTACGATTTCTTGATAGGTCCTTTTTACATTTCCCAGGATATTATCATGTTTGTGGATAATACTGAAGGAAATCCCCTCTGACAATATACAAATTACTGTACTGTTTATATACCTTTTTTTTCCCTGACAAAAAGACATTATTATTAAGTTCTGAAAACACCAGTTACTTCAATAGGTGAAACATACAAAAGGAACAATTTAATGGCTTGCCATGCAAATTCAAATAGCAATGCTCAAACACCCTTCAAAGAGTAAGACATGAGCTTTGCTCAAGTGTTTTCCTCAAAAAGTTTTGTAGTTGCATAGTTAAAGTATTCCATGAAATCATTCAAAAAAGGCACTGCCACACAAGTCATCTACCCAGTTAACACTACAGTACTCTATACTCCTACTGAGTTCCCTTCTTAAAAATTTTCTGATGTGTTCAATAGATGTATGTTAGCTATAAAGGGCATTATATAGGCTACTTTTATGAAAAACGTGTTTTGGCTTACAGAAAATAAAGATTAGATGAAGGTTTGTGATCAAGAAAGTCTGTAGGCAAAATTAATTTTAACAAAATGGCTATATATTTAAACAGATAAAAGTCCCAGTTTATTTATGAAGCAGCAATAAAATTGATGTAGTATAATTGAAGAAAGAAAATTAACTGTGAAACACTGAAGTCCAAAGAACCCGTTAAATATATTAGATACACTGTTGGTATCTCAACCATGTTGGTACAGTATGTGTTCTGATGGAAGGTTAAAATACACTTAATACCAAAACAAATATTACGCTATTTTGAGGAAATACGTATAAAACCCCACCAGAGTACCTATACAGTTTTAAACAGTGTTTAACAAAGTTATCCAAGACACAGTCTTACAAAGAAAGTGACTTTCAAATTGGTGCAAATTTCCAAGGAGAAAAGAGGAGATACAAATACAACCTGGCTGCAATTTTCTGTATTCTGTATACATGACCTTTTGCTTTTTAATGAACTTAAAATAGATGTAATTCTGTGACCTTATGCAGTCCCTATTTTAACAGTTCTATCAAAACATTCTTCTAGGATGGCAATAAGAATGGCAATTCTTATTTGCTATTTTAAATGATTAAAAAATGCAGAAGAAAAGCTTCAAAATTGGTAGTGATGGATAATAAATCACTATATTCTGAGCACCTATAGTAATAGAAGACAGTGAGTTCAAATCAAGCAATCAATCCATGAATGAATCAACATCATCTCAGCACTGGTCAGTATAGAATTTTTTCCACTCATCAGGGAAAAGCTGTTTCTTCTGGTGGCTGAACAGTTAAGTGAGCCAGTGCAGCACATTTCAAATGCATGAGGCAGAAGAGAAAATTTATATTAACGCAGTCATAGAATATTCTGAGTTGGAAGGGACCCACAAAGATCACCAAGTCCAACTCTTAAGTGAATGGTCCATACAAGGATCAAACCCACAACCTTGGCGTTATTAGCACCATGCTCTGAGCCCATCTCAGTGGCATTATCCCATCATACACACATGAAAGGTTTACTTAGCACAGAGCATTAGGCTGAAGTGTATAAAGAGAAAATCCAGAAAAAAAATCTACATACAGGTGTTTGGGTTATTTAAAATAAGTGTATGTATGTTCATTATCATGCATGCTCATTCCAATAACGCAAATCAGAAAACCAGTATCTGTTGCTGCCTGTTTTGAGCTTCCCCTCCCCCCTCCCAAAGACATGTGCTCATAGCTCCTTTGTTCCAAGCGTGGGCAAAGCCAAATGTAACTCAGACTCTTCAGCAGTGTCTGATTGGCCGCTCACCCCGGGTCCACCCCCAGTCATCCCCTTCCCCCTTCTCCAAATAAAAGATGGTCGAGGGGAGGCAAACGCTCTCTCTCAGCTCAGCT
>NW_024581081.1:3898987-3917682 GCF_017639235.1 Corvus kubaryi
AAAGGCTAAGGATGTTGAAAAACATCTTGTCCAAGCTTTTGCTGTGCTCGGTATACCTGAGGAGATAAAAACTGATAATGGACCTGCCTACACCTCCCAGGAGTTTAAAAACTTTTGTCAGCAGTGGGGATTTCGACATGTTATAGGTATTCCTCACTCCCCAACTGGACAAGGCATTGTTGAACGTGCCCATCAAACCCTCAAGCGAATGCTGCTACAACAATCAGGGACCGCCAAACTCAACTCACCTGTCCTCAGACTCAGCAAAGCACTGTTTACCATAAACTTCCTGAATGGCGCATCTGAGGATCCAAACCCTCCCATCTATCGTCATTTCCAGAACACCAGGAGACAGAAACTGCAGGAAAATCCAGAAGTCCTGATCCGAGACCCAGAGACTCAAAAAATCCAAGGACCGTACAAACTTGTAACTTGGGGACGTGGGTATGCCAGTGTATCTACCCCTCAAGGACTGAGATGGATCCCAGGGAAGTGGGTAAAACCTTATGTCACTTCCTCAAAAGTTAAGGAGGTTAAAACTGCCTCCTGGAAGAGACGCCGTAAAAAGAATCCTGATTTTGCACCTTCATGTAAACCCCCTACTGCAGATCTTTATGTTAATCCCTTAAGTTAAGTTGCACTGTTTTGCACTCAGGTTTTTGCACTGTATTTTGTAAATCTTTGTCCTGATACTCCATACCATAGATGTCCTGACTAAACCCCTGAGTTTTGACTGGGGAACTAGTTTAAAGGCATCCTAGGTACTGTCGAGTTGTAGGGACGATAGATTACAATTATATTTTGCACTGTTGTTTTGTTACTGTTCTATGCACTTTTAAGTTACTAAGAGTTACAACCCAGCTTTAAAGAAAAAAAAATAGGGAATTGTTGCTGCCTGTTTTGAGCTTCCCCTCCCCCCTCCCAAAGACATGTGCTCATAGCTCCTTTGTTCCAAGCGTGGGCAAAGCCAAATGTAACTCAGACTCTTCAGCAGTGTCTGATTGGCCGCTCACCCCGGGTCCACCCCCAGTCATCCCCTTCCCCCTTCTCCGAATAAAAGATGGTCGAGGGGAGGCAAACGCTCTCTCTCAGCTCAGCTACTTTCCTGTAAACATCTCTGGTCGTCTGTCTCATTTGAAGGCTTCTAACTGCAGGGAATTGAGCGAGCAGGGAGCTATATTTCTCCCTCTTTGCTTCTGCTGATGGTATTTGCTCTGCAGCTGATTCAGGTACCGATTTTAGAGCTACTAAAGTGCTAGATTGCCCGTGCTACCTCTCAAGGCTGCTCGAGGCTTTCTAAGGCATTGAAATACAAGCGCTAGCCGGTATAAAGCTGAAAAGATACCTTCCGCATTGGTGTTGGGGTCTCTCCCCTGCCATGGAGCCCTGGGAGAGGGGCCCTGAGGGCACAGACACGGGGTTTCCCTGCCCCTGCTCAGCCTCGTTCCCGTTGGTTGGTTTGTGTTCCCTGCGCGGGCAGAAGGACCCTTGGTCCCGTGACTGGAACAGTTCCTCAGCAGAGCTCCGGCCATGCGGCTGGAGGAATAAGCACCTCTGAAACATCTAGCAAGAATCTGTCTGTCCATATATATTTCCTTTCCACGGGACTCCTGGTGTGATATATGCGTGTTGCAGTATCCCCACTGCAACAAATGGTGGAGAATGCGGGCAGAACGATCCCCGATCCCTAAGCGACTGATTTGTGTGAGTAAACCCTGGAAACTTTGGATTCCTCTTCTTGGTTTTGCTTTGCTATTCCATATCTAAACTATGGAGGAACCGTGGGAAGACTCTTGGCTCTCAGAGCCGCATATGGACATTTATCTTAAACTTAAAATGATTCTTGAACAACGATTTGTGAATTTTAGCTTGATTCAAGCTCAGAAAGAACTGAAACACTTCCTGGCATGGTTGTTTAAGAACTTTTTCTATGTTTCTTGGGATTTAATTCTTACCAAGGGTTTTTGGAAAACCGTTTGGACACAGTTAATACTGGAGTCAAAATATATGCCGATGGAAGAATATTTTCGTGAATATTATTTAGTTACCGAGACGGTTGAGCAATGTCAGCTGTGTCCTGGCGAAGGGAAGCCTGGCGCAGGGACCGTGCGGCCCAGGCCACGTGCGCCGAGCGCTCTGCGAGCAGCAGCGAGGCGGTTCCCGCGTGCGGGCAGAGCCACGCGAGCCGCAGTGTCGGTGGCGGAGCGAGGAGCGGCGGGACCCGGCGGTGCCTGCCCGGCCGCGTGCAGCGTGTGGTGGAGCGAGCCCCGGGAATGCCCGACCGAGACGGAGCCGCGCCGAACCGAAACACGCGCTGGAGCAGGGCGCGGGGGAGTCGTTGCCCGGGGGCCCGGCCGAGACGTGGGTGCAGCGCCTGGCAGCGGCAGCGAAGCTGCGACCAGAGGAGGCGACGCACGGAGAACTGAGCGGCGCGGCCCGGCCCGGCCCACGCAGCCCCAAACGCGACCCCGGGAAGAGCGCGCAGGCACCAGCAGCCCCGACAATTCCAACACGGGAGCGACCGAAGGAGAGAGCAAAGACGCAGCGAGACAGAAAACAGCAGCCACTCGGAAAAAGATCATAGTAACTAAGACCTTAGGGATAGTAAAATGGTATAATGTTAAGCAAAATTATGGTTTTATAACAAGGTGTGACAACCAGCAAGACATATTCGTGCATAGAACTGCTATTAAAAAGAATAACCCTGAAAAATACATCCCAAGCTTGGGAGATGGAGAGGTGGTGCAATTCAAAATTATACGAGGTAGAAAAGGGTTACAAGCATCGCAGGTCACTGGGCCTGATGGTGTTCCTGTAAAAGGCAGTATATATGCAAAAAATCGTAGTCATGTTAGACAGTATCTCTATTGTAAGTCCCCCCTACAGTCTCCCTTTCCTAATCCCACCTTTCCCTTTTACCCTATGTCCTATTACCCCCAGTGTATTCCCAATCCGTTTTTTCATCCATGGTTTCCCTCACAAAACCATGCTTTTGCCAATTGTTTCCCCAAAAATCCCTTTCCAATGCCGAGTGGGGGATGAAAAGGGGGAGGGAAGAAGTTAAACCCTCTCCTGCCTCAGTTTCCCCACAAAGCATGCTCAGAGAATTCTGTCTCCCTTCTGTCAGCCCTAAGATGTTCCAGAGAATCTGTTTGGACATTTAAAGACTCAGGAGGGTGGCTTGTTTTGTTTTGAAACTGTTCTTGTTATGTTTATCCAGTTGTTTTCATTCTCCTTTTATTAAAATAAAACGGGTGAGGTGTTGGGGTCTCTCCCCTGCCATGGAGCCCTGGGAGAGGGGCCCTGAGGGCACAGACACGGGGTTTCCCTGCCCCTGCTCAGCCTCGTTCCCGTTGGTTGGTTTGTGTTCCCTGCGCGGGCAGAAGGACCCTTGGTCCCGTGACTGGAACAGTTCCTCAGCAGAGCTCCGGCCATGCGGCTGGAGGAATAAGCACCTCTGAAACATCTAGCAAGAATCTGTCTGTCCATATATATTTCCTTTCCACGGGACTCCTGGTGTGATATATGCGTGTTGCAGTATCCCCACTGCAACAAGTATCTACCTGTTCCTACAATCTCTCTACTGTTGGCACTTCAAATCTACCTTTTTCTCCAGAGGTGAAATACCTTTGTCAGCCAAGTATTATATTCCTCACCATTTACACAGCACTCTGATAGCATAAAGTTTTTGAAGGAGGTTGTTCCCTGCGAAAGGGTTTTCAAAATAACAAAAGCACCACCACTTTTTTCTAGGTGCATCCTAAGCAAGTAGAGACATAAAAGTGAATGTCCCACACAATACTCTGTGTCAGAGATTGAGAAAAAAAATTGAAAGAAAATAATGGAAAACTAATATCAAAGTCAGACAGCAATGCATGAGGCTCCAAAGCATTATTCCTTGCAAAGGAAGAGTATAGCAATTCCAGAAATAAAGTTTCCTCCACAAATGAAAGAAATTATTGGGGTGGGGGGCTGGGGCGGGGAGGGGGGGCAGGTGGTACAGTGGAAAGAAAACCATGCAAAGCTCTTAGCTAGTCCTCAGTCCTATAAAACTGGTGAAAGGAACAGCTCTTCTGGAACTTCTCTCATCACTGCTATGGGAAGTGAGATCACATCCACAAAGCTGGGAAATAAAATTATGAACCGGTAGAAAATTCAATAACAAACAACAAGAAAAAGAGGCTCTTGAAAGAACATTTTCTTTTGCTAAAAATAAAAAAACCCTACAATTTACACTTTACATTTGCTGGCTAGTAACTCTGTTCAGAAAACAGTCTACCTAAGCAATACTCTCAGCTCTGCATGGTTGTAGTATTATGTAAATAACATCTTTTTCGCAAGTGAATCTTATAGCACACTTCAATCAAATTTTATTCACTGCATATTATCTCTCTAATGGCCTAGATCCCCAGAGGCAGAGCACCAGTGTCATGCTTTTGGTTTATGCAAACTGAAGACTGTACATACAAGAACATTTTCACTCCAGCTGCTGCACTGCCATTTCTGAAATGGAAAATTACAGCATTTTCGACCACCTCATGAACTACTCTGATCAGTAACTGAGAAACTTATTTCAAAATGAGTCCATAAAGAGAATTCAGGGAATAAACAAGGCAATTCATGTCATTATGTGCACGAACAAGCCAGGCATCAATCCACATGCTCCATTTTGCACAATACAAATTAGCTGCAAAGAAAAGGAGACCAAGGCATACAAGTTATGATAGGACAGTTCTGCCCATATTAGTATGTAGCAAACAAACTATCATTTTCTTCCTAAGAAAGGCAGGGATGCACTAATTACAACATAGTATTAATTCCCTGAGATTAGAAAACACCCATTCATCTGCTCCCATCACTATGCCTACAGTACTGTTTTATTTAAGAGCAGTAATGGGGCCGTGAAGCAAATCCTACCATTAGCCACAAAAACTCACGCTGGTTGAGATCACCTAGCAATTTTGGTGCATGTATAGCATATTCCTTCAGAGGAAACTGAACTGTAATCTCTTCTCCAACCGTAAACAAAATATGTTTCAATCCCAAAGAGGAATATAAGTATTTGAGTAAGTGTCTGGCCATTTGGACTACACTGAAGCTGCTGATTTTTTTAAATGCTTGTCTTGAACTGCATAAAAAGGGATATAAACCCAAAAGATTTGAACACAGTTACTTTCAAAGATTTAGCTGTAGCATCTATTATTAACACTCTCTGAGTAAGTGCCTAGAAATTAATCAGGTAGGAAGACAGTGTCTTTTACAATAGTATCTGACATTAAGCCCAAAACTAAGGACTGGTAAATAGTTCAACAAGTAAAAGACCATTTATCATGGCCATCTGCTTAAACTTATATGAATTAGGCTTCCTTGCACACATTTCACCTGCTCTCTGTAATAGCCATTTAGATTCCTGGAAGTTTACTCAGCAAATATTTAATGTTATCAGTCATCATTAAGCAGATCAAACAGTTACATTAACCTTGTACATCAGGTCAGCACTTACTTGGAAAGCTTGTCATCATCTCTGACTGTTAATACCTCAAACCCTTAATAACATCTCTATACATCACAAGCCCAGGGTCAGGGAGTTAATGACATGTATTATCCACAGTCTCAACCACACAACTGGGAGAGAACTAGGGTAATGGAGAGCAACAGAGGAAGATAGTGTTCTAATAATAAGCAAAATTAAGGGTGAAGCAGGCTACAGGAGAAACACAGAAGCAAGTGTGTGTCATGGTTTAACCTCAGCCAGCAGCCAAGCCCCATGCAGACACTTGCTTGCTCCCCCACTAGTGGAAGAGTAAAAGCATCCCTTTGGTCAATTTAGGTCACCTGTCCTGGCTGTGTCTCCTCCCAACCTCCCATTCACCCCCAATTTCCTCAGCAGTGTGGCTGTAGGAAAAGCAGAAAAGGCCTTGGCTCTGTATAAGTCCTGCTCAGCAATAACAAAAATATCTCAATATTATTAACCCTGTGTTCAGCAGAACTCCAAAACACAGCCCTGTACTAGCACAGTGTCAGAACTTTCACTGATGAGATCTGTAAGACATTTTATGTATATGAACCTCAACAGCAAAATAAAATAGGCAAGTTATTCAAATTTAGAAGTGTCCCTATCATCCTCTTGTCCTCTGCTCTAGGTTTCTTCAGGAAGATTAGATTGGATGGTGTGAAGAAGACAAACATGTTTTTCCAAATCTAAAGGCACAGGTTTGTTTAGGTTGTGTTTAATCAAGCATGGAGACATTGAAAGCAGGAAAGTTCCTGACTTGCTGGGGAAAAAAGCAAGAAGTGGATGGAGAGGTGATCTTTGGAGTAGATTGAAAATGCTGCAATCCTATGTGTTTGGAGTCATATTCTGACACTCTGTTTTATCACCAGCTATTACTTTGATATAGGAATATCTGGCCATACTTTTTCTGCTTCTGGAGCCCATATCCTTTAACAGTATCTCTGTAGGCCATTTTGTATTTTTCATATGCATTGCATTTTACCATCCAGTTTTTAAAGTCCTCCACCCTGCCTCACCATTAAAGGTATTAAGAATCATGGGAAAGTGGTGGGAATTCTTCCTTTAAAACTGAGGTTTAGTTATTTAATATAGAAAACTTAAGCACTTCCCACTGTCCTTCTTCCATTTCACAACACTTGCTTTTGATCTTTATTTTCACATATTGCCACCCATCAATAGGTCTCCAAAAATGTCTTAGCTCAGAATGAATCATAAAACTTGAATCTTTTTGTGAATGAGAAAGTATGGATCATCTAAATAAAAATAAAAGAAAAAGCAGTTTTGAGAGCTACCAAACAGAAATAACTGATATACATGTAGATATAAGAAGCACATTCATTCTTAGTTTTTGAAAGATGAAACAATCCTATAAATCTGTTCCATGTGGTTTCTTGCTCTACATTCCTCTGCTGTAGAACTCAGTGATCATTTATTAGAAAGAGGAACCTATATCACTAGTTTCACATAAAAACATGACCAAGCTCTCAGACCATAAGAAATGTGTGCTGTGCAAACATTCCTCCCCATACTACTGAACTCCAACACAGCAAACAAAATGGAACCAAAACAAAAGCCCTTCAACCCTGCTAATCAAAACTTACAGCAGGGCTAGTTGCTTGCCAGGCAAATATCAACCACCACTTACAGAAGGGGAAAATCAGGAACTAATCAATATTTGCCAAGTTAATATTACAGTTTTGATAAGACTAAGTAGACTAATAATTTGGGGGTTGGTTTTTTGTTCTTCATTTGTACCTTTCCACTAAGTTCTCTTGACAAGTCTAGAATGGGCAGTGATTAATAGCTGTGGCCTTTTCTCATAGATCAGTTTTTGCCAGTAACAAAGTCCTTGAGTCAGGTTATTTGGTAACCTACATGAGTCATTGCAAATTATTCATACATACAAGAACAATCCTTTTTTTTTTTTGTAAGTACTGCTTTTAACCTTTGTAAGATATCATACCGAGCTTGATATCATATTCAGATAGCAATTCCTTTCACTTGACTAAAAGCTTTGGTCTTTAAGCACAAGGTTTATTTTCATCTAGTGTAACATATTCAAGGTGAAACAATCAAAGGTCCAGAATGAAACCAAGAGAAAAACAGTGAAGATAAAGTATCACCTAAATGAAAAAAAGAAAAATCTAGGCAAGACTTTCAAAAGTTCCCCTTATCACTTATCAGGGTTGTCATAAACAATGCTGCATCTATTAGCTTTAATATCAATGCTGGATTTTTCTTCCCTCTTGCTAAAAGCAGCTAAACCATCCTACTGTCCCTGTTGATGAGACAGTCAGGTGGATTTAATAGCACACCATCTGTTTGTCTGAACAAGTTGCAGTGGCAGTGCTGCTAAAGCTTAGAAGGAGCAGTTTGCACAGAAATCAGTGCTGCACAGAGTAAATAAAAGCTTGTGAAGCTAAACTGTAAAAAAACCCTGACTTTCAAATAAATTATATTCCTAATGAAGCACATGATATTTTAACTGTACAGACACTTTCCCCCACATCTACACCCCTTCATTTTCCTGTGTCACACATCCAAGACTACTCTGAAGTACATTTCCATCTTTTAGAAACAGTACTCACTATTCAACCTAGAGACTGGTGAAGGAAGAATGACATGCATATAACAAGAGCAGTTTGTCTAGGCATAACTGATGCATAGATTCTTCCTCTAAGATTAGGGTTTCAATTTTTCAGCTTGCTTGTCTTGAGAAAGACTTCCAAGTGGCAGGGATGGAAAAGAAAACAGAAGGAATGAGAGGAAACCATGTTAGGTCAATTGGTCCTTTGACTAGAGAGAGCATTCTTAATCTTTGGTAGCTTGGGTAAAGAACCTTAAGACTGAAGTAAATAGCCCCAGAACATAACTTATAAAGAGATATGATAAACATGCAGGTGTTAATTTGCTTTTTTCCCCAGCAAGTCAGGAACTTTCCTGCTTTCAATGTCTCCATGCTTGATTAAACACAACCTAAACAAACCTGTGCCTTTAGATTTGGAAAAACATGTTTGTCTTCTTCACACCATCCAGTCTAATCTTCCTGAAGAAACCTAGAGCAGAGGACAAGAGGATGATAGGGACACTTCTAAATTTGAATAATTCCTATTTTGGTCAAATAGAAGTTATGTGCAATGCAGTTTCTTAAAAGCATTAGTGGGCTACAAGCAATGCTAGAAGGCTGAACATCATGCTTATGACTGCAGTCCACATACTGATTTTGGTGCCATCCTGAAGGATTATCCACAATCACAAAGATTAGTGGGGGCTTAAAAGGAATTAGCAAATTTTGTATGTTTTTGTGCTCATCCTTCATTCAATTCAGTTAATGTGAAACATTATCCCATTGCTGACCTCCAAGTAACTGTCTACCACTCTAGGTCACTTTCAGTTGGCACTTCATTTACATATTTCCAAAGGTGAATAAACTTTCACTAGCAATAAAAGGTCAAAATCTGCTTTATTTGGAGAGTCTTCTCAAGTAGCCACACTTGGTTATTTTATCTTATCACACATTAAGTTACAATAATAACACCAAATGTACTTCTTACCAAAATATGTGGTATTTCTAATTTTGTTAGTCTCAGTTTAACAGCACTTTGAAGCTTAGAAATTTCAGCACGAGCACTCTTCCCACATTGATAACGTTACTTTGAGTTACAAGACAGAGCATCTCTTTTTCTTTCCGCCTTCATATGCTGTTCATTGAGAACGTAAGAAGAAAATTAAAGTTGCTCATCTGTAAATACGGGTTCTCAAATCGGCTTGTAGGATTCCAAACTGACATTCTTAATTAAAAATATACTTATACAGATCCTTATACAGTGACGCAGGTTGGGAGCTTGTAAAGCAACAGCAATCAAAAGCATTCACTTTCCTTCTCCATTCACATCCTGCCTGGTCATATGTCCCTGAGAAAGGAGATCTCCCTGTCAGAAGGCTGCAGGAATGGCCCCCACCTGAGCCAGATCCTCCCAACAGTTTACAGACACTCCCTCCTACCTTTCCTTTTCATTTTCCCCAAAATAGACATCCATCCCCCTTGAGTCACCCTGGCCTTCTTTTCCCAGCTCAGTCCTCTGAAGACTGTTGCTGAGGTGTTTCCACCTTTTCTTCTCACTCTTGTGTCTTTCTGACCGGACATTTACTGTCAGTCACCTTTGTCTCTGATGGCTCTTCTGCCTTGTTTTCACTGTCTTCTCCTACTCCTCCTCCCTAACAGCCCATAAATTAATTAATAAACTATAAATAAACATAAATTAATAAACTCTAGCTTCTCTTTCTGTGAGAAGCACTGCTGCCAACAAGCCCAAGTAGGGAGGCTTCTCCCTTTCACTCCCTGGCAAGCATGAAAGATAGTCTTTAGCAGGGTTTGAGGAGAACAGTTTGCTCAGCTGCATCAGGCCACAGTGCCCCATGCTGCCATGGAAACAGTGGACAAAACCAGGAGCTGGGTATATCTCATTCAGCAGGCTGTTTGCGTTTTGCACCATTTCTGTCCACAAGACTGGTTGCTCATGAAGCCTTGCTAGCTTTGGAGCTGTTTGCGGGGAACATCTGTTATGCTCTTTTAACTTCTCTCCTAAAGAGAGGACCAAACCACAGATCAGCTTTGATATTCCCATACACGCACGCACACAGCATAACAAGCTACTACTCTTCATTACTGCTAATACTGAACAGGCAGTTGGATCAGATGTTAACATGAAAATGAGCAAGAGATTACTTTTCCCTCAGCATACCAGAAACAGCACGCTGCTTCAGACCCAAGAACTCCATCTACCTTGATCAGAAGCTGAAACCAGCATGCTGGAGTCTAACAGGACAGCTGGTAAAATGCTCACGACAAGGCTGATGCTACCAAGGCACAAAAGGAGCCTGAGCAAAGTTTTCTTCAGGGACTATAACTGTATATAACTATGCATTTGCTCCTACTTTTCTCCACGTGTCTTGGGGTGACTTTATGATGATCCTACATCACTGTTCTATGCCT
Source organism: Corvus kubaryi (assembly GCF_017639235.1). Taxonomy (NCBI): domain Eukaryota; kingdom Metazoa; phylum Chordata; class Aves; order Passeriformes; family Corvidae; genus Corvus; species Corvus kubaryi. The sequence continues at coordinate 3,909,499 of NW_024581081.1, forward strand.
AGAAATTAATTTTGTGCTTTTCAGTGCCTTTAAACTGAGCCTGAGATGGGGGAGAGGAAAAACCAAGGGAACTCTTCAAAGCAGTTTGTTTTCAAGGACACTGATAAAACCTCTCTGCGTTCTGCCGTGGCGAGAGGAGCAGGAGGAAGCACCCTGCTTGCTTTCCAGCCAGCTTTCAGCTACTTTTTCTCCCACAAGAAACAGAGAGTTGAACTTTTGTTTTCTTGGGACTTCGATTTTTTTTTTTCCCTTTTTCTCTGCTGGACGGTTTCAACATCAGAACACAGCGGGACTTTTTCCACCAAGGTGGAGGCCCTGGAGGTAGGCCACACCTGTCCCAGCTCCGAGGAGGGAGAGAGAGATCTACAGAAGGACTCTGAAATTTTTCCAAGTTTCTCTTCCACAGCAAGAGGTTTTATTATTTAGCATTAGTATCCCTTTCCTGTGTGTTTGTTAAATAAATAGTTTTTATCTCTTTCACTTTCCTTCGAGGAAAAAGTGGGAGAGGGCTGGTTGTGACCTGCCTTCTCTCAGAGAATATATTTCCACATTTGCCCAAACGAGCACAAATAATTAGTGGTGCCCAATGTGGGGCTCAAAGGAAAGTAAAAAACCTGTACTAATTACATTTAGGTTTGAATTTACTTATTTTGTGTTGGGATAAAGTAGTCACCATGTTGCTTGAGTTCATAATGTTTCTCTGGCTTGATGTACTGATGTCTTTTTAGTCCTTAGGCTTGTTTGAGGTATTAATGCCTTTCTGGTCCCTAGGGTTATTTGCCTATCCACAACTTGCTCTGATCTTGTCCCTGATACGAAATTTTTGCAGAGCAGGGGTATGAATCAGGTTTTCTATTTTGCTGTGCTTGGTGAGAATGATTTATGAGAAGTTAACAGAGGTACAGGCAGTTGTACAAAGGGTATATGATATGTGGTTTCTCTGTCCTAATCCCAGTCCTACTCTCAGTAGCCTGTTTTGGGGGTTTATTAGTAATTGCACCCAGTTTGTTAGAAGTGGAGGAGGCGGGGTTTCCCAGCCTTTCATCTCCCTTCCCTTTAAATTTGATATGTTATCTTTTGAGAATGTTCAGTTTCCCCTGGATGTTATCTGGCACACAATGGTAGCTATAAATTGAGATTTTATAACAACACTGAATCTATATTCTACTGCAAAAAAGATTACCTGAAAACACTAACATTCAACAACTTTCTGATATTTTCACATTTTATTTCCCTATCATCATGATCATGCAAAATTTTGACCAATATTAAAAGTTTAAATTTTGAATTCTGAGCATGAAATAACGGAAGGACTTCATTTCTTCCTTACAAATTTGTGTACATAGAGTGAAAAAGAAAATCTGGAAATGCTTTACTAATTTAACTATGGGGTTTTTGTTCTAAGTCCATCAATACAGACTAGTGGTACTCAATTCAGGAACCAACTTCTCAGGCAAGAGGAGAAAAAGGTACTAGAAGAGTCCTAACCTGTTTTCTTCACTTTCTTTTACATTAAATAACTACATTGCCTAAATAACAGGTTTGGTCCCCCTTGCCTTAACCTCTCTGTCCCATATTACAGAATCACGGAATGGTTGGGATTGGAAGGAACCTTTGGAGACCATCTATTCCAACCTGCTGCTAAAGCAGGTTCACCCAGAGCAGGTTGCAGAGTCTGGCATCCAGGAGGGTTTTGAATATCTCCAGAGAAGAAGAGACCACAACTTCTCTGGGAAGCCTGTTCCAGTGCTCTGACACCCTCATAGTAAAGTTTTTCCTCATATTCAGATGGAATATCCATTTTAAGTTGGTGCCCATATTATCACCTCTTCCACTGCTACTTGCCAGAGATTCAATTCTAAGATTTTCAACACAGAAGCTGGACAAACACCAGCTGCACAAACACCAGTAATTGTCATCAAGTTTTTAGTGGAACATTCGTACGTGAGGATTAAGATACACACCCATCTTGGGTACTTGCAACTTTATCACTGCAGTAGTTGAATATTTGCCTCCTCAGAAGCATTCAGTAGTAGGAGGTGACTGTAAGCTCTGCTTAGCAGCTAGGGAAAATAATAGGTTTTATTAGCCTGGATTTACTTCTTTGGTCAAATACAACTGGACAACGATCTGTAGGGCTTCTCTTTGAATCAAGCAGGTTGTTTTCTGCACTTGAATTTGTTTTTCTCACTACAGTCTAATACTAAGAAAGATAGCATAGCTGCAGCTTTTAGTAGGAAAAGGTTATTTTAAAAACTCTTTGATGTAAAGTTAAAGAAAGCATTCAAGGTGAGGAAAAAAAACATCTCTTCCAGCATCAAACAGAAAGGCTAAGACCAAAACAGAAAATAATCTTGCTTAGCTTTATCACAGTTTCTTCTGCAATTTCTTTTTAATCAACAGGTCTCTTACTGCTATCTTCACCTATTTTACAGTTGTTTTGTATCACTCAATGAATAATGCAGTCTTATTATTACCCCAAAACCTGAAATATTGAAGTGATGCCTTCTGACACAAACTCAGGCATGAGAAAATTGTTTGACTTCCACAGAAAATGAAGGAACTTGCAAAGTTCATTAAGTGGGTTTGGGGTTTTTGTTGGTTTGGGGATGGGGGGGAGGGTTATTATTGTTTTGGTTTGGGGTTTTTTTGGAGGGGGGTGTTTTGTTGTTTGGGGGAAATTGTTGTTTTTGTTTTGCTGGGTATTTGGGGGTGGGGCTGTACGTTTGTTTTGTTGTCCGCCCCACCACTGCTACATGTTTTCTTCATCTATGGAGGGAAGGTTGTTTTCACAACTACCTATTATCCCCCGAGCGTACTTGAGTTGTTAGTTCTTTCCCAAAGAAATGAAGATGTTTACAATTCCATCCTGCAAGGTAATTCAGGCAAATCAATACTAGAGGTTGAATCTTCAGCATACAATAAACACACCCGCAGTATTGCTTGTGAATACATACATAGGTACACAAGGCCATGGCATTTCACAGCTTTTCAAACTGATATGCACTTGTACTTTTTTAATGCTTTCATGAATATCTCATTTAACCCTACACAGCCCTGTACCTTCAAGTGTTTCCTGTTAAACAAAAACAACTGCTATTCCCTAAGCAAGAAGCATCAAAAAATTATTTTTAGATGTTTCTGGTCAAGTTCCTGTCTGCTTGATTAGTTCTTGTACCAACATGACTTTGTCTACCACCAGAGTCTGACAACAGATATAGTGGATGCCTTCCCATGTTAAGGAGTTGTTCTTTGAGGAGGTAGCAACAAAAGACAAAGGGCAGACACAGCTGCAAGATCTCCTTGATTTTCAGAACTCAACAACACATTCTGCTAAAGGCTCCAGAAATAATCCCCTTGAGATTGAATTTAAATATGCATTCATTTTCTTTTTTATTAAAAAGCTTAAGGAAGCACGAAACACCAGTGTCTGTAGCAGTCACCTTGGTCATTAATGACATGTAAATGTACCTTTACTTTCCAGATTTAGAGTGCTTATAATTTGAGCAAGCAGCTAGGAAGGTTATTTTCTGTTTTTTTTTCAACAGGGCTTCTTTTACTCTTGAGGAAAGAGAAGAACAATATGAATACTAAGCAGGGAGAATGGGAAGGGAGAATAAAAGGGAGAAAGATCCTATCAACATCCAGTCATAAAGAAGCAGAACTATCTGCTTCCTGCAATCAGCCTTCCACGGTAATACAGTACCAACAGCTTGCAGCTAATGCCCTAAGAGCTCCATCAAATGAGTAACCTCATGCAAGAGCTTTGTTTTGAAATCTAGATTCATTTTCCATTTTGGTAGCTTGAATGACTCACAAATATATTTATATATCTATAATGCAGATAACATAAAACAGAATTTTAAACTAGTTTGGGATGAGAAAAACTTTCACAGAAATGATTTTTATACAAGTCTATCACCTGGCTTGTAGAGTCTCATTTCAAACAACATCAAGCAATGGAGCAGCAGAGAAATTGTCACTTAGAAAAACCACATATTAAGACGTCTGTAAGGTTTTTTGTGTGGCAGTTTTTCAGAAGTGAGAAGTGTAGTGCAGTATAATGGAGGGGAATGAATAATGTAGCACAGAAAAAACAGACAAGGCAAGTCCAAATTCTAAACAAAGTAAAAAGCCATAGTAAAATCCATTCACTTTTCCTTCGTTATTTAACTACAACAGCCAGAAAAGTGGGGAGGAAAAATCATGTTGTATAATACATACTCCTACTAATTTACTTCTCTGAAAGCAGAGCTGAGGAATATCTGAACCCTGAGATCTGTGAGCAAAGCAAGAAACTGCAAGATAAAACTTGATGGTAAAAGAAGAAAAAGCAAACTACAGTTCAAGCTAACGACATGTATTGTAGTTCCTTGATAACTTTATACTAATATATTCTAATAGATTATACTAATATGATCTATTGGATTCTAGCACTGTAGTGCAGTAAAGTATTGCCAATCCATTTTAAGACTTACTGCCCTATTAGACAGCTATTAAAGACATACTAAGATTTGCTTTTCCTTGAACACTGCCTACTTCCCTTTATGTTTTTTAAAGACTAAATAAACATCCCTAATTTCAATGCAACCATAAAAATAAAAACCACACTTGCAAACTTCCAACTCCTGATCTTAATGAGCTCCCCAGCCCATGGACTTTTCAGATATAATTTTGAACATGACCTGGTGCCTACTTGAAAGGGGCTCCACTCTTTGCTTTAGGAACGGCTCAACTTTCACCAGCCTGTGGGAACAGCTGAAGGCAAATAATCTCCTTTAGAAAATAATTCCATTTCCATTCGGCCAGAAAGCTATTTTTCTTTTAGGCACATGTCACAGGGCATTGACTTTACTCTAGTCAAAGGCTGAAACATTGTAATTAACCCCCAAATTTATTAAAAGGGGCAAGGAAATTCACATTAAACAAAATACATGGTCTGTGCTGCAAATCTTATTTAGCTGTCATCATGAATTCAATTCAGAAAGGGTGCATCCTGGATTAGAGCCAGTAAAATAACAATCTTACACTTCATTCACACCATCCAACCCAGCCTTTCCCCCCAGGGACAGGTCTTCCTAAGGTACCTACTGTGGGAGCTTGTGCCAAAGACCAATCCCACAACTTCCATACAGGGCATCACTGGAGATCTAATGTTGATCCCACAGCCACATCTTATCATTCCTCACTGCTGAGAGTATCTTTTGGAATTTACTGCAGTCTTGCAAATACAGCACACAGTACTAAAAAGCTCGAAAAGTTATAAAATACTAAATCCTAGTTTATAAGCACAGTTACAAATGCAATGTTAATAATTTCTAGTGTTTTTCGATGGAACATTACCCTGCTTGGTGCAGGAGACCAGTGAGAGATTAAACGCAGGTAATACCCATGAGGGAGCTGTAAATGAAGAAATAGCTCAGACTTACTTTTTAGGTTAAATTAGGCACTGCTGAGCTGACAAACCTGCTAGTAAGAAATAGGTAAGTTACCTCTACACCCACACAACTAAAGTGTAGATTTATTACTTCCTAGAAAACATAGCATGTATATATATATATATGCTTATATTCCCTCTAAGACTCACCCAGTTTGGTAGCCTGCATCAAGCTTAAGACAGGTGAGAAAAAACCCAAGTTATGCCTTCATGGAAATGTACAGGAACCTACCTTCATTGCATGACTCATACCTTCCTTTATATAGTAGCACCAGAAGTCATTGAGAAGAGATTTCTGCCAAGATTGCTACTTTTACTTCCTGAGAGTTTGAAAACTAAATACTTGCATGTTTCACCCTTTAAAATATAATTTCTGAAGGTCAGCAATGACTGCTGAAAGAAGACACTGCGTCACTCTGGAAAACTACAAAAAAAAGGTGAAACACATCAGTGCTAATACCTACTGGTCCCAGTATGGCAAGAGAAAAATGCAGCTGCCTGTGTAGAAATATAAATGGATTATACTTGTGCAGACACTTGATACCCATGTTCAAGGGGATGCAGTTAATTAACTGGAAGACCATCCTAATTAAAGCAAAAAGGCAAAGACAGATCACACCAGCAAAAGAGTAAGAAAAATTAACTTGGCCTAAATGGCATTCAGAATATTGAAACAGCTAATAAAAGGAAGGATGACTTCTGCTTGCAGCAGAAGGTGCACAGCATGTGTGCTCTGCTGTTAGCAACAGTGCTGAATCCTGGATACAAACAAAACAAATGGGAAATCAATGCAAAGAATTCAGGGATGATGCCAGGGGACAAGAAACTACTTGAATACTCTGCAAAGGAAGAAGCTAAAGCCTCATTTCGGTGAGGAATAGGGAGTTCCATTTTTCAGAACAGCATGCCTTGGGTGTAATCTAAGGAGAAGGTGCAACAGAGTTGACACAAAAATCTCCATGTTCAGCCACTAGCTTTTCCTTAAGAAGAAATAAATGAAAACATTGGTAGTTTGAGGTGCCTAAGATTCATTCTGGGAGTGATGTTTCTTCTTAAAGTCAGAGAAACAAATTTTCCAAAATAGTCTATGTCTTAAGCAAAAAGGAATCAAGTTTTACCTGTCTTTCTAGGAAGGCTTTAGTACTGAATGATTTCAAGAGAAAGTTGCTTGGACTTAGAAATCTTTTGGCAAAACAAGAATACTACAAAATCTGTGTTTGCCACACATCGAAAGAGTAACTCTTCAGCAACCAGAACACATGCAAGACTAAACCTTACAACATTGAGAGGACCTGACATGGAATACATTTCGGAGGATGCTGCTTACACTGCATTCCCAAATTTTAGCTAGGGAAGATACCTGAAAAAGTAAGGTGAGAAGAAGGGGAACACTTCAAAACAACAAGAACTATTTTTTAACAGTAGTGTCCACAAGTTTCATTTCATAAAAGCGCAACCACCAGAAACTAAAAGTTAAGGATGTTGTGGCCCAGGCTGCAGAAACATTAAACCAAGATATAACAGAACAAAGCTAGCAATGACATCGAAATATTCTCACTTGCAGCCCACTATCTTGATCCTTGCCTTTCCTTTGGGTTTCCACAAATATTATTAAAACCCAAACAAACAAAAGGTGAACTTAACATTACTGTTTGTACATTTCAAAATTTCTGGGTGAGTCCAAAGGCACAAAGGTATTTAAGGCCCCGAGCCTTCAGGCATGCTGCAAACTATTATGACCAGACATAGTCACTGTTAAAAATTTCAACAGAAGTTGCACTGGACTAGCAATTTGGCGCAAGCATCCAGCTGCACCACAACTACAAGTAGTATTTAAATGATTTTGCATATAATAGATAAAAAATGCCTGCAGGATTGGGTTTTAAATTTCTGTATGTTCACATTTTCTTCGTCCACACTTCATTTAGCTTACATCTAGTTATATGAATACTTAAATTTTAAGTGCAGGTGTTCAAAGTGATTATGCTTGAATATCATGCAGCAGTTGTGGTCCCTTCTCTTCTTCCCTCTGCAGTCTGCCCCAGTTTATCCAACAAGTCCTGTTATTATCAATATAGATCAAGGTACAAATTCAGTTCATTTCTAATGGATGTACAGAACGAGGTGTAATCAAAGAGAGAGCTAAAGAAATGCATGAACATCAAGAATAGAAAGAAAAAGCTGAAGCCTCCATTAGAATAGTTCTGTAGCTTGAAAAGTCTTCTCAGGTGCAACATAAGAAGGCTAAGGTATTGGAATGGTCACATATGTTGTATCAAGTACAAACTCATGAAGGATTTTCTGGCATGTCAATAAAAGGAACACGAATGGATCTGGGTTGTTAAGTCATAGCCAGTGACAAGTGGAATACTGTGGCTCTGAAGGTTTCGTGTAATAAAACTCATCATTTGCAACCACCCTTGAATTAGCACAGACACTGTAACCCTAAAGTTAAAAATAAAATTATCAGAGGAAGCAGAACAAGTAAAAGGGCTCAAAGACAACTGAGAACATTTACACGGTCCTGGCATCAATGTAAGTTCACTTTACTGAACTCTGCTCTTAGAAGTTTATTGTTTTCTAAAGCTGAAGAACATTGGCTAAAGAAGATCGACATAAAGAAACATATGAAGTATAATAGACCAAAGCTTTGAAAAAAGTATGTCAAAAGGTCAGCCAAGAAATAGAGCAATACATTAAAGAGGACAAAAAAAAAAAAAAAAAAAAAAAAAAAAAAAAAAAAAAAA